>NW_027103000.1:142500-357500 GCF_036373705.1 Amia ocellicauda | reverse complement strand
TATGCATCATAGTGATGCAACCTCCTTTCAGTTTCATACTGCATGTCAATTGAAATCCTTACTGAAATGCACACCTTCTCAAGATTGCGCTTGACTGGCGTGTCAGGCACTCAATTACAGCTGTTTTATCAAGACAATGTGTTCGTTTTGTAATATATAGTTCCGGTCTGGTGTGGCACCCCAGCTAACGCACAACGTTGCCACAATGTTGCCACAACGTGGCGTGTTAGCAGGGACTGTCTGCGGCGCGCTGGTGTGTCCCAGGCTTTAGAGAAGAGAGACAGTTCAACTGTAAGTATGAACGGCAGAAACGGATATTGCCTTCCCTTTAAGTAGAGCGTCAGGGACAGCCTTCCTGGCTTACGGCCCTACTAGCCTGAATACGCCCGATCTCGTCCGATCTCGGAAGCTAAGCAGGCTCGTTCCTGGTCAGTACTTGCATGGGAGACCGCCTGGGAATACCAGGTGCTGTAAGCTTTTGCATCTTTTACACACCAGAGGGCGACAAATCACGAGTTTTAACTTTGGATACACGCAATTTCATCATTATTTCAGATTTGACTACCCCAAATACACAGGCATACAATAGATCTTGTTCTCCAACGTAAACGGTCCCTAGTAACTAGGGTACATTCGTAAATAAATTGAGCATCATGGCTAGAAGTGACTAAATGTTGCCTAATCTTTCTCATCGAGAAATGACACAATTACAGCAACACAAAAAGGAACTCCACCGGACAAAGTTCAGTGCTCACAAGGAGCCTCATTCAACACACACGGTTCCATTCCCATTCATGCAAAGCACGAAAGTGTAAAACTTGGGAACATACTTGAGAGCAAAGATCACATTCAATCTCATTCAAGGCACGGATGTGAATGCAACGGGATGAAATTACTGAAATGATGCCTGCCCTCGAACTGTGATGATGGACTACCCGACTCGCCAATAATATTGGGTTCTGGTGTATTGAAATACAGGAGCTGCTGGATTTGTGTGTTTTCTTACCCCCTCACCATAGTTTGTCAAATGTTTAAACAACTGAACTTATATTCAAGGTTTGTTTCTCTTCATATGTTTTACTGGTTTACATTTGTCTCAGCAACCTGTTGAATGATTCTTCTGCTTTCAAAGCAAAATGACAACAGGATGAATGCACACACTTGAAAATACAATACATGCAATGTTATGCATCATAGTGATGCAACCTCCTTTCAGTTTCATACTGCATGTCAATTGAAATCCTTACTGAAATGCACACCTTCTCAAGATTGCGCTTGACTGGCGTGTCAGGCACTCAATTACAGCTGTTTTATCAAGAGAATGTGTTCGTTTTGTAATATATAGTTCCGGTCTGGTGTGGCACCCCAGCTAACGCACAACGTTGCCACAACGTTTCGTGTTAGCAGGGACTGTCTGCGGCGCGCTGGTGTGTCCCGGACTTTAGAGTAGAGAGACAGTTCAACTGCAAGTATGAGCGGCAGAAACGGATATTGCCTTCCCTTTATGTAGAGCATCAGGGACAGCCTGCCCGGCTTACGGCCATACTAGCCTGAATACGCCCGATCTCGTCCGATCTCGGAAGCTAAGCAGGCTCCGGCCTGGTCAGTACTTGGATGGGAGACTGCCTGGGAATACCAGGTGCTGTAAGCTTTTCCATCTTTTACACACCAGAGGGCGACAAATCACGAGTTTTAACTTTGGATACACGCAATTTCATCATTATTTCAGATTTGACTTCCCCAAATACACAGGCATACAATAGATCTTGTTCTCCAACGTAAACGGTCCCTAGTAACTAGGGTACATTCGTAAATAAATTGAGCATCATGGCTAGAAGTGACTAAATGTTGCCTAATCTTTCTCATCGAGAAATGACACAATTACAGCAACACAAAAAGGAACTCCACCGGACAAAGTTCAGTGCTCACAAGGAGCCTCATTCAACACACACGGTTCCATTCCCATTCATGCAAAGCACGAAAGTGTAAAACTTGGGAACATACTTGAGAGCAAAGATCACATTCAATCTCATTCAAGGCACGGATGTGAATGCAACGGGATGAAATTACTGAAATGATGCCTGCCCTCGAACTGTGATGATGGACTACCCGACTCGCCAATAATATTGGGTTCTGGTGTATTGAAATACAGGAGCTGCTGGATTTGTGTGTTTTCTTACCCCCTCACCATAGTTTGTCAAATGTTTAAACAACTGAACTTATATTCAAGGTTTGTTTCTCTTCATATGTTTTACTGGTTTACATTTGTCTCAGCAACCTGTTGAATGATTCTTCTGCTTTCAAAACAAAATGACAACAGGATGAATGCACACACTTGAAAATACAATACATGCAATGTTTTGCATCATAGTGAAGCAACCTCCTTTCAGTTTCATACTGCATGTCAATTGAAATCCTTACTAAAATGCACACCTTCTCAAGATTGCGCTTTACTGGCGTGTCAGGAACTCAATTACAGCTGTATTATCAAGACAATGTGTTCGTTTTGTAAAATATAGTTCCGGTCTGGTGTGGCACCCCAGCTAACGCACAACGTTGCCACAACGTTTCGTGTTAGCAGGGACTGTCTGCGGCGCGCTGGTGTGTCCCGGACTTTAGAGTAGAGAGACAGTTCAACAGCAAGTATGAGCGACAGAAACGGATATTGCCTTCCCTTTAAGTAGAGCGTCAGGGACAGCTTCCCTGGCTTACGGCCATACTAGCCTGAATACGCCCGATCTCGTCCGATCTTGGAAGCTAAGCAGGCTCGGGCCTGGTCAGTACTTGGATGGGAGACCGCCTGGGAATACCAGGTGCTGTAAGTTTTTGCATCTTTTACACACCAGAGGGCAACAAATCACGAGTTTTAACTTTGGATACACGCAATTTCATCATTATTTCAGATTTGACTTCCCCAAATACACAGGCATACAATAGATCTTGTTCTCCAACGTAAACGGTCCCTAGTAACTAGGGTACATTCGTAAATAAATTGAGCATCATGGCTAGAAGTGACTAAATGTTGCCTAATCTTTCTCATCGAGAAATGACACAATTACAGCAACACAGAAAGGAACTCCACCGGACAAAGTTCAGTGCTCACAAGGAGCCTCATTCAACACACACGGTTCCATTCCCATTCATGCAAAGCACGAAAGTGTAAAACTTGGGAACATACTTGAGAGCAAAGATCACATTCAATCTCATTCAAGGCACGGATGTGAATGCAACGGGATGAAATTACTGAAATGATGCCTGCCCTCGAACTGTGATGATGGACTACCCGACTCGCCAATAATATTGGGTTCTGGTGTATTGAAATACAGGAGCTGCTGGATTTGTGTGTTTTCTTACCCCCTCACCATAGTTTGTCAAATGTTTATACAACTGAACTTATATTCAAGGTTTGTTTCTCTTCATATGTTTTACTGGTTTACATTTGTCTCATCAACCTGTTGAATGATTCTTCTGCTTTCAAAACAAAATGACAACAGGATGAATGCACACACTTGAAAATACAATACATGCAATGTTATGCATCATAGTGATGCAACCTCCTTTCAGTTTCATACTGCATGTCAATTGAAATCCTTACTGAAATGCACACCTTCTCAAGATTGCGCTTGACTGGCGTGTCAGGCACTCAATTACAGCTGTTTTATCAAGACAATGTGTTCGTTTTGTAAAATATAGTTCCGGTCTGGTGTGGCACCCCAGCTAACGCACAACGTTGCCACAACGTTTCGTGTTAGCAGGGACTGTCTGCGGCGCGCTGGTGTGTCCCGGACTTTAGAGTAGAGAGACAGTTCAACTGCAAGTATGAGCGGCAGAAACGGATATTGCCTTCCCTTTAAGTAGAGCGTCAGGGACAGCTTCCCCGGCTTACGGCCATACTAGCCTGAATACGCCCGATCTCGTCCGATCTCGGAAGCTAAGCAGGCTCGGGCCTGGTCAGTACTTGGATGGGAGACCGCCTGGGAATACCAGGTGCTGTAAGCTTTTGCATCTTTTACACACCAGAGGGCGACAAATCACGAGTTTTAACTTTGGATACACGCAATTTCATCATTATTTCAGATTTGACTTCCCCAAATACACAGGCATACAATAGATCTTGTTCTCCAACGTAAACGGTCCCTAGTAACTAGGGTACATTCGTAAATAAATTCAGCATCATGGCTAGAAGTGACTAAATGTTGCCTAATCTTTCTCATCGAGAAATGACACAATTACAGCAACACAAAAAGGAACTCCACCGGACAAAGTTCAGTGCTCACAAGGAGCCTCATTCAACACACACGGTTCCATTCCCATTCATGCAAAGCACGAAAGTGTAAAACTTGGGAACATACTTGAGAGCAAAGATCACATTCAATCTCATTCAAGGCACGGATGTGAATGCAACGGGATGAAATTACTGAAATGATGCCTGCCCTCGAACTGTTATGATGGACTACCCGACTCGCCAATAATATTGGGTTCTGGTGTATTGAAATACAGGAGCTGCTGGATTTGTGTGTTTTCTTACCCCCTCACCATAGTTTGTCAAATGTTTAAACAACTGAACTTATATTCAAGGTTTGTTTCTCTTCATATGTTTTACTGGTTTACATTTGTCTCAGCAACCTGTTGAATGATTCTTCTGCTTTCAAAACAAAATGACAACAGGATGAATGCACACACTTGAAAATACAATACATGCAATGTTATGCATCATAGTGATGCAACCTCCTTTCAGTTTCATACTGCATGTCAATTGAAATCCTTACTGAAATGCACACCTTCTCAAGATTGCGCTTGACTGGCGTGTCAGGCACTCAATTACAGCTGTATTATCAAGACAATGTGTTCGTTTTGTAAAATATAGTTCCGGTCTGGTGTGGCACCCCAGTTAACGCACAACGTTGCCACAACGTTTCGTGTTAGCAGGGACTGTCTGCGGCGCGCTGGTGTGTCCCGGACTTTAGAGTAGAGAGACAGTTCAACTGCAAGTATGAGCGGCAGAAACGGATATTGCCTTCCCTTTAAGTAGAGCATCAGGGACAGCCTCCCCGGCTTACGGCCATACTAGCCTGAATACGCCCGATCTCGTCCGATCTCGGAAGCTAAGCAGGCTCCGGCCTGGTCAGTACTTGGATGGGAGACCGCCTGGGAATACCAGGTGCTGTAAGCTTTTGCATCTTTTACACACCAGAGGGCGACAAATCACGAGTTTTAACTTTGGATACACGCAATTTCATCATTATTTCAGATTTGACTTCCCCAAATACACAGGCATACAATAGATCTTGTTCTCCAATGTAAACGGTCCCTAGTAACTAGGGTACATTCGTAAATAAATTGAGCATCATGGCTAGAAGTGACTAAATGTTGCCTAATCTTTCTCATCGAGAAATGACACAATTACAGCAACACAAAAAGGAACTCCACCGGACAAAGTTCAGTGCTCACAAGGAGCCTCATTCAACACACACGGTTCCATTCCCATTCATGCAAAGCACGAAAGTGTAAAACTTGGGAACATACTTGAGAGCAAAGATCACATTCAATCTCATTCAAGGCACGGATGTGAATGCAACGGGATGAAATTACTGAAATGATGCCTGCCCTCGAACTGTGATGATGGACTACCCGACTCGCCAATAATATTGGGTTCTGGTGTATTGAAATACAGGAGCTGCTGGATTTGTGTGTTTTCTTACCCCCTCACCATAGTTTGTCAAATGTTTAAACAACTGAACTTATATTCAAGGTTTGTTTCTCTTCATATGTTTTACTGGTTTACATTTGTCTCAGCAACCTGTTGAATGATTCTTCTGCTTTCAAAACAAAATGACAACAGGATGAATGCACACACTTGAAAATACAATACATGCAATGTTATGCATCATAGTGATGCAACCTCCTTTCAGTTTCATACTGCATGTCAATTGAAATCCTTACTGAAATGCACACCTTCTCAAGATTGCGCTTGACTGGCGTGTCAGGCACTCAATTACAGCTGTTTTATCAAGACAATGTGTTCGTTTTGTAAAATATAGTTCCGGTCTGGTGTGGCACCCCAGCTAACGCACAACGTTGCCACAACGTTGCCACAACGTGGCGTGTTAGCAGGGACTGTCTGCGGCGCACTGGTGTGTCCCGGGCTTTAGAGTAGAGAGACAGTTCAACTGTAAGTATGAACGGCAGAAAAGGATATTGCCTTCCCTTTAAGTAGAGCGTCAGGGACAGCCTCCCTGGCTTACGGCCATACTAGCCTGAATACGCCCGATCTCGTCCGATCTCGGAAGCTAAGCAGGCTCTGGCCTGGTCAGTACTTGGATGGGAGACCGCCTGGGAATACCAGGTGCTGTAAGCTTTTGCATCTTTTACACACCAGAGGGCGACAAATCACGAGTTTTAACTTTGGATACACGCAATTTCATCATTATTTCAGATTTGACTTCCCCAAATACACAGGCATACAATAGATCTTGTTCTCCAACGTAAACGGTCCCTAGTAACTAGGGTACATTCGTAAATAAATTGAGCATCATGGCTAGAAGTGACTAAATGTTGCCTAATCTTTCTCATCGAGAAATGACACAATTACAGCAACACAAAAAGGAACTCCACTGGACAAAGTTCAGTGCTCACAAGGAGCCTCATTCAACACACACGGTTCCATTCCCATTCATGCAAAGCACGAAAGTGTAAAACTTGGGAACATACTTGAGAGCAAAGATCACATTCAATCTCATTCAAGGCACGGATGTGAATGCAACGGGATGAAATTACTGAAATGATGCCTGCCCTCGAACTGTGATGATGGACTACCCGACTCGCCAATAATATTGGGTTCTGGTGTATTGAAATACAGGAGCTGCTGGATTTGTGTGTTTTCTTACCCCCTCACCATAGTTTGTCAAATGTTTATACAACTGAACTTATATTCAAGGTTTGTTTCTCTTCATATGTTTTACTGGTTTACATTTGTCTCAGCAACCTGTTGAATGATTCTTCTGCTTTCAAAACAAAATGACAACAGGATGAATGCACACACTTGAAAATACAATACATGCAATGTTATGCATCATAGTGATGCAACCTCCTTTCAGTTTCATACTGCATGTCAATTGAAATCCTTACTGAAATGCACACCTTCTCAAGATTGCGCTTGACTGGCGTGTCAGGCACTCAATTACAGCTGTTTTATCAAGACAATGTGTTCGTTTTGTAAAATATAGTTCCGGTCTGGTGTGGCACCCCAGCTAACGCACAACGTTGCCACAATGTTGCCACAACGTGGCGTGTTAGCAGGGACTGTCTGCGGCGCGCTGGTGTGTCCCGGGCTTTAGAGTAGAGAGACAGTTCAACTGTAAGTATGAACGGCAGAAACGGATATTGCCTTCCCTTTAAGTAGAGCGTCAGGGACAGCCTCCCTGGCTTACGGCCATACTAGCCTGAATACGCCCGATCTCGTCCGATCTCGGAAGCTAAGCAGGCTCGGGCCTGGTCAGTACTTGGATGGGAGACCGCCTGGGAATACCTGGTGCTGTAAGCTTTTGCATCTTTTACACACCAGAGGGCGACAAATCACGAGTTTTAACTTTGGATACACGCAATTTCATCATTATTTCAGATTTGACTTCCCCAAATACACAGGCATACAATAGATCTTGTTCTCCAACGTAAACGGTCCCTAGTAACTAGGGTACATTCGTAAATAAATTGAGCATCATGGCTAGAAGTGACTAAATGTTGCCTAATCTTTCTCATCGAGAAATGACACAATTACAGCAACACAAAAAGGAACTCCACCGGACAAAGTTCAGTGCTCACAAGGAGCCTCATTCAACACACACGGTTCCATTCCCATTCATGCAAAGCACGAAAGTGTAAAACTTGGGAACATACTTGAGAGCAAAGATCACATTCAATCTCATTCAAGGCACGGATGTGAATGCAACGGGATGAAATTACTGAAATGATGCCTGCCCTCGAACTGTGATGATGGACTACCCGACTCGCCAATAATATTGGGTTCTGGTGTATTGAAATACAGGAGCTGCTGGATTTGTGTGTTTTCTTACCCCCTCACCATAGTTTGTCAAATGTTTAAACAACTGAACTTATATTCAAGGTATGTTTCTCTTCATATGTTTTACTGGTTTACATTTGTCTCAGCAACCTGTTGAATGATTCTTCTGCTTTCAAAACAAAATGACAACAGGATGAATGCACACACTTGAAAATACAATACATGCAATGTTATGCATCATAGTGATGCAACCTCCTTTCAGTTTCATACTGCATGTCAATTGAAATCCTTACTGAAATGCACACCTTCTCAAGATTGCGCTTGACTGGCGTGTCAGGCACGCAATTACAGCTGTTTTATCAAGACAATGTGTTCGTTTTGTAATATATAGTTCCGGTCTGGTGTGGCACCCCAGCTAACGCACAACGTTGCCACAATGTTGCCACAATGTGGCATGTAAGCAGGGACTGGCTGCAGCGCGCTGGTGTGTCCCGGGCTTTAGAGTAGAGAGACAGTTCAACTGCAAGTATGAGCGGCAGAAACGGATATTGCCGTCCCTTTAAGTAGAGCGTCAGGGACAGCCTTCCTGGCTTACGGCCATACTAGCCTGAATACGCCCGATCTCGGAAGCTAAGCAGGCTCGTGCCTGGTCAGTACTTGGATGGGAGACAGCCTGGGAATACCAGGTGCTGTAAGCTTTTGCATCTTTTACACACCAAAGGGCGACAAATCACGAGTTTTAACTTTGGATACACGCAATTTCATCATTATTTCAGATTTGACTTCCCCAAATACACAGGCATACAATAGATCTTGTTCTCCAACGTAAACGGTCCCTAGTAACTAGGGTACATTCGTAAATAAATTGAGCATCATGGCTAGAAGTGACTAAATGTTGCCTAATCTTTCTCATCGAGAAATGACACAATTACAGCAACACAAAAAGGAACTCCACCGGACAAAGTTCAGTGCTCACAAGGAGCCTCATTCAACACACACGGTTCCATTCCCATTCATGCAAAGCACGAAAGTGTAAAACTTGGGAACATACTTGAGAGCAAAGATCACATTCAATCTCATTCAAGGCACGGATGTGAATGCAACGGGATGAAATTACTGAAATGATGCCTGCCCTCGAACTGTGATGATGGACTACCCGACTCGCCAATAATATTGGGTTCTGGTGTATTGAAATACAGGAGCTGCTGGATTTGTGTGTTTTCTTACCCCCTCACCATAGTTTGTCAAATGTTTAAACAACTGAACTTATATTCAAGGTTTGTTTCTCTTCATATGTTTTACTGGTTTACATTTGTCTCAGCAACCTGTTGAATGATTCTTCTGCTTTCAAAACAAAATGACAACAGGATGAATGCACACACTTGAAAATACAATACATGCAATGTTATGCATCATAGTGATGCAACCTCCTTTCAGTTTCATACTGCATGTCAATTGAAATCCTTACTGAAATGCACACCTTCTCAAGATTGCGCTTGACTGGCATGTCAGGCACTCAATTACAGCTGTATTATCAAGACAATGTGTTCGTTTTGTAAAATATAGTTCCGGTCTGGTGTGGCACCCCAGCTAACGCACAACGTTGCCACAACGTTTCGTGTTAGCAGGGACTGTCTGCGGCGCGCTGGTGTGTCCCGGACTTTAGAGTAGAGAGACAGTTCAACTGCAAGTATGAGCGGCAGAAACGGATATTGCCTTCCCTTTAAGTAGAGCGTCAGGGACAGCTTCCCTGGCTTACGGCCATACTAGCCTGAATACGCCCGATTTCGTCCGATCTCGGAAGCTAAGCAGGCTCGGGCCTGGTCAGTACTTGGATGGGAGACCGCCTGGGAATACCAGGTGCTGTAAGCTTTTGCATCTTTTACACACCAGAGGGCGACAAATCACGAGTTTTAACTTTGGATACACGCAATTTCATCATTATTTCAGATTTGACTTCCCCAAATACACAGGCATACAATAGATCTTGTTCTCCAACGTAAACGGTCCCTAGTAACTAGGGTACATTCGTAAATAAATTGAGCATCATGGCTAGAAGTGACTAAATGTTGCCTAATCTTTCTCATCGAGAAATGACACAATTACAGCAACACAAAAAGGAACTCCACCGGACAAAGTTCAGTGCTCACAAGGAGCCTCATTCAACACACACGGTTCCATTCCCATTCATGCAAAGCACGAAAGTGTAAAACTTGGGAACATACTTGAGAGCAAAGATCACATTCAATCTCATTCAAGGCACGGATGTGAATGCAACGGGATGAAATTACTGAAATGATGCCTGCCCTCGAACTGTGATGATGGACTACCCGACTCGCCAATAATATTGGGTTCTGGTGTATTGAAATACAGGAGCTGCTGGATTTGTGTGTTTTCTTACCCCCTCACCATAGTTTGTCAAATGTTTAAACAACTGAACTTATATTCAAGGTATGTTTCTCTTCATATGTTTTACTGGTTTACATTTGTCTCAGCAACCTGTTGAATGATTCTTCTGCTTTCAAAACAAAATGACAACAGGATGAATGCACACACTTGAAAATACAATACATGCAATGTTATGCATCATAGTGATGCAACCTCCTTTCAGTTTCATACTGCATGTCAATTGAAATCCTTACTGAAATGCACACCTTCTCAAGATTGCGCTTGACTGGCGTGTCAGGCACGCAATTACAGCTGTTTTATCAAGACAATGTGTTCGTTTTGTAATATATAGTTCCGGTCTGGTGTGGCACCCCAGCTAACGCACAACGTTGCCACAATGTTGCCACAACGTGGCATGTAAGAAGGGACTGGCTGCAGCGCGCTGGTGTGTCCCGGGCTTTAGAGTAGAGAGACAGTTCAACTGCAAGTATGAGCGGCAGAAACGGATATTGCCTTCCCTTTAAGTAGAGCGTCAGGGACAGCTTCCCTGGCTTACGGCCATACTAGCCTGAATACGCCCGATCTCGGAAGCTAAGCAGGCTCGGGCCTGGTCAGTACTTGGATGGGAGACCGCCTGGGAATACCAGGTGCTGTAAGCTTTTGCATCTTTTACACACCAGAGGGCGACAAATCACGAGTTTTAACTTTGGATACACGCAATTTCATCATTATTTCAGATTTGACTTCCCCAAATACACAGGCATACAATAGATCTTGTTCTCCAACGTAAACGGTCCCTAGTAACTAGGGTACATTCGTAAATAAATTGAGCATCATGGCTAGAAGTGACTAAATGTTGCCTAATCTTTCTCATCGAGAAATGACACAATTACAGCAACACAAAAAGGAACTCCACCGGACAAAGTTCAGTGCTCACAAGGAGCCTCATTCAACACACACGGTTCCATTCCCATTCATGCAAAGCACGAAAGTGTAAAACTTGGGAACATACTTGAGAGCAAAGATCACATTCAATCTCATTCAAGGCACGGATGTGAATGCAACGGGATGAAATTACTGAAATGATGCCTGCCCTCGAACTGTGATGATGGACTACCCGACTCGCCAATAATATTGGGTTCTGGTGTATTGAAATACAGGAGCTGCTGGATTTGTGTGTTTTCTTACCCCCTCACCATAGTTTGTCAAATGTTTAAACAACTGAACTTATATTCAAGGTTTGTTTCTCTTCATATGTTTTACTGGTTTACATTTGTCTCAGCAACCTGTTGAATGATTCTTCTGCTTTCAAAACAAAATGACAACAGGATGAATGCACACACTTGAAAATACAATACATGCAATGTTATGCATCATAGTGATGCAACCTCCTTTCAGTTTCATACTGCATGTCAATTGAAATCCTTACTGAAATGCACACCTTCTCAAGATTGCGCTTGACTGGCGTGTCAGGCACTCAATTACAGCTGTTTTATCAAGAGAATGTGTTCGTTTTGTAATATATAGTTCCGGTCTGGTGTGGCACCCCAGCTAACGCACAACGTTGCCACAATGTTGCCACAACGTGGCGTGTTAGCAGGGACTGTCTGCGGCGCGCTGGTGTGTCCCGGGCTTTAGAGTAGAGAGACAGTTCAACTGCAAGTATGAACGGCAGAAACGGATATTGCCTTCCCTTTAAGTAGAGCGTCAGGGACAGCCTCCCTGGCTTACGGCCATACTAGCCTGAATACGCCCGATCTCGTCCGATCTCGGAAGCTAAGCAGGCTCGGGCCTGGTCAGTACTTGGATGGGAGAGCGCCTGGGAATACCAGGTGCTGTAAGCTTTTGCATCTTTTACACACCAGAGGGCGACAAATCACGAGTTTTAACTTTGGATACACGCAATTTCATCATTATTTCAGATTTGACTTCCCCAAATACACAGGCATACAATAGATCTTGTTCTCCAACGTAAACGGTCCCTAGTAACTAGGGTACATTCGTAAATAAATTGAGCATCATGGCTAGAAGTGACTAAATGTTGCCTAATCTTTCTCATCGAGAAATGACACAATTACAGCAACACAAAAAGGAACTCCACCGGACAATGTTCAGTGCTCACAAGGAGCTTCATTCAACACACACGGCTCCATTCCCATTCATGCAAATCACGAAAGTGTAAAACTTGGGAACATACTTGAGAGCAAAGATCACATTCAATCTCATTCAAGGCACGGATGTGAATGCAACGGGATGAAATTACTGAAATGATGCCTGCCCTCGAACTGTGATGATGGACTACCCGACTCGCCAATAATATTGGGTTCTGGTGTATTGAAATACAGGAGCTGCTGGATTTGTGTGTTTTCTTACCCCCTCACCATAGTTTGTCAAATGTTTAAACAACTGAACTTATATTCAAGGTTTGTTTCTCTTCATATGTTTTACTGGTTTACATTTGTCTCAGCAACCTGTTGAATGATTCTTCTGCTTTCAAAACAAAATGACAACAGGATGAATGCACACACTTGAAAATACAATACATGCAATGTTATGCATCATAGTGATGCAACCTCCTTTCAGTTTCATACTGCATGTCAATTGAAATCCTTACTGAAATGCACACCTTCTCAAGATTGCGCTTGACTGGCGTGTCAGGCACTCAATTACAGCTGTTTTATCAAGACAATGTGTTCGTTTTGTAATATATAGTTCCGGTCTGGTGTGGCACCCCAGCTAACGCACAACGTTGCCACAACGTTTCGTGTTAGCAGGGACTGTCTGCGGCGCGCTGGTGTGTCCCGGACTTTAGAGTAGAGAGACAGTTCAATTGCAAGTATGAGCGGAAGAAACGGATATTGCCTTCCCTTTAAGTAGAGCGTCAGGGACAGCCTCCCTGGCTTACGGCCATACTAGCCTGAATACGCCCGATCTCGTCCGATCTCGGAAGCTAAGCAGGCTCGGGCCTGGTCAGTACTTGGATGGGAGACCGCCTGGGAATACCAGGTGCTGTAAGCTTTTGCATCTTTTACACACCAGAGGGCGACAAATCACGAGTTTTAACTTTGGATACACGCAATTTCATCATTATTTCAGATTTGACTTCCCCAAATACACAGGCATAGAATAGATCTTGTTCTCCAACGTAAACGATCCCTAGTAACTAGTGTACATTCGTAAATAAATTGAGCATCATGGCTAGAAGTGACTAAATGTTGCCTAATCTTTCTCATCGAGAAATGACACAATTACAGCAACACAAAAAGGAACTCCACCGGACAAAGTTCAGTGCTCACAAGGAGCCTAATTCAACACACACGGTTCCATTCCCATTCATGCAAAGCACGAAAGTGTAAAACTTGGGAAAATACTTGAGAGCAAAGATCACATTCAATCTCATTCAAGGCACGGATGTGAATGCAACGGGATGAAATTACTGAAATGATGCCTGCCCTCGAACTGTGATGATGGACTACCCGACTCGCCAATAATATTGGGTTCTGGTGTATTGAAATACAGGAGCTGCTGGATTTGTGTGTTTTCTTACCCCCTCACCATAGTTTGTCAAATGTTTAAACAACTGAACTTATATTCAAGGTTTGTTTCTCTTCATATGTTTTACTGGTTTACATTTGTCTCAGCAACCTGTTGAATGATTCTTCTGCTTTCAAAACAAAATGACAACAGGATGAATGCACACACTTGAAAATACAATACATGCAATGTTATGCATCATAGTGATGCAACCTCCTTTCAGTTTCATACTGCATGTCAATTGAAATCCTTACTGAAATGCACACCTTCTCAAGATTGCGCTTGACTGGCGTGTCAGGCACTCAATTACAGCTGTTTTATCAAGAGAATGTGTTCGTTTTGTAATATATAGTTCCGGTCTGGTGTGGCACCCCAGCTAACGCACAACGTTGCCACAATGTTGCCACAACGTGGCGTGTTAGCAGGGACTGTCTGCGGCGTGCTGGTGTGTCCCGGGCTTTAGAGTAGAGAGACAGTTCAACTGTAAGTATGAACGGCAGAAACGGATATTGCCTTCCCTTTAAGTAGAGCGTCAGGGACAGCCTCCCTGGCTTACGGCCATACTAGCCTGAATACGCCCGATCTCGTCCGATCTCGGAAGCTAAGCAGGCTCGGGCCTGGTCAGTACTTGGATGGGAGACCGCCTGGGAATACCAGGTGCTGTAAGCTTTTGCATCTTTTACACACCAGAGGGCGACAAATCACAAGTTTTAACTTTGGATACACGCAATTTCATCATTATTTCAGATTTGACTTCCCCAAATACACAGGCATACAATAGATCTTGTTCTCCAACGTAAACGGTCCCTAGTAACTAGGGTACATTCGTAAATAAATTGAGCATCATGGCTAGAAGTGACTAAATGTTGCCTAATCTTTCTCATCGAGAAATGACACAATTACAGCAACACAAAAAGGAACTCCACCGGACAAAGTTCAGTGCTCACAAGGAGCTTCATTCAACACACACGGTTCCATTCCCATTCATGCAAAGCACGAAAGTGTAAAACTTGGGAACATACTTGAGAGCAAAGATCACATTCAATCTCATTCAAGGCACGGATGTGAATGCAACGGGATGAAATTACTGAAATGATGCCTGCCCTCGAACTGTGATGATGGACTACCCGACTCGCCAATAATATTGGGTTCTGGTGTATTGAAATACAGGAGCTGCTGGATTTGTGTGTTTTCTTACCCCCTCACCATAGTTTGTCAAATGTTTAAACAACTGAACTTATATTCAAGGTTTGTTTCTCTTCATATGTTTTACTGGTTTACATTTGTCTCAGCAACCTGTTGAATGATTCTTCTGCTTTCAAAACAAAATGACAACAGGATGAATGCACACACTTGAAAATACAATACATGCAATGTTATGCATCATAGTGATGCAACCTCCTTTCAGTTTCATACTGCATGTCAATTGAAATCCTTACTGAAATGCACACCTTCTCAAGATTGCGCTTGACTGGCGTGTCAGGCACTCAATTACAGCTGTTTTATCAAGACAATGTGTTCGTTTTGTAAAATATAGTTCCGGTCTGGTGTGGCACCCCAGCTAACGCACAACGTTGCCACAACGTTTCGTGTTAGCAGGGACTGTCTGCAGCGTGCTGGTGTGTCCCGGACTTTAGAGTAGAGAGACAGTTCAACTGCAAGTATGAGCGGCAGAAACGGATATTGCCTTCCCTTTAAGTAGAGGGTCAAGGACAGCCTCCCTTGCTTACGGCCATACTAGCCTGAATACGCCCGATCTCGTCCGATCTCGGAAGCCAAGCAGGCTCGGGCCTGGTCAGTACTTGGATGGGAGACCACCTGGGAATACCAGGTGCTGTAAGCTTTTGCATCTTTTACACACCAGAGGGCGACAAATCACGAGTTTTAACTTTGGATACACGCAATTTCATCATTATTTCAGATTTTACTTCCCCAAATACACAGGCATACAATAGATCTTGTTCTCCAACGTAAACGGTCCCTAGTAACTAGGGTACATTCGTAAATAAATTGAGCATCATGGCTAGAAGTGACTAAATGTTGCCTAATCTTTCTCATCGAGAAATGACACAATTACAGCAACACAAAAAGGAACTCCACCGGACAAAGTTCAGTGCTCACAAGGAGCCTCATTCAACACACACGGTTCCATTCCCATTCATGCAAAGCACGAAAGTGTAAAACTTGGGAACATACTTGAGAGCAAAGATCACATTCAATCTCATTCAAGGCACGGATGTGAATGCAACGGGATGAAATTACTGAAATGATGCCTGCCCTCGAACTGTGATGATGGACTACCCGACTCGCCAATAATATTGGGTTCTGGTGTATTGAAATACAGGAGCTGCTGGATTTGTGTGTTTTCTTACCCCCTCACCATAGTTTGTCAAATGTTTAAACAACTGAACTTATATTCAAGGTTTGTTTCTCTTCATATGTTTTACTGGTTTACATTTGTCTCAGCAACCTCAGCAAAAATGATTCTTCTACTTTCAAAACAAAATGACAACAGGATGAATGCACACACTTGAAAATACAATACATGCAATGTTATGCATCATAGTGATGCAACCTCCTTTCAGTTTCATACTGCATGTCAATTGAAATCCTTACTGAAATGCACACCTTCTCAAGATTGCGCTTGACTGGCGTGTCAGGCACTCAATTACAGCTGTATTATCAAGACAATGTGTTCGTTTTGTAAAATATAGTTCCGGTCTGGTGTGGCACCCCAGCTAACGCACAATGTTGCCACAACGTGGCGTGTTAGCAGGGACTGTCTGCGGCGCGCTGCTGTGTCCCGGGCTTTAGAGTAGAGAGACAGTTCAACTGCAAGTATGAACGGCAGAAACGGATATTTCCTTCCCTTTAAGTAGAGCGTCAGGGACAGCCTCCCTGACTTACGGCCATACTATCCTGAATATGCCCGATCTCGTCCGATCTCGGAAGCCAAGCAGGCTCGGGCCTGGTCAGTACTTGGATGGGAGACCGCCTGGGAATACCAGGTGCTGTAACCTCTTGCACCTTTTACACACCAGAGGGCGACAAATCACGAGTTTTAACTTTGGATACACACAATTTCATCATTATTTCAGATTTTACTTCCCCAAATACACAGGCATAAAATAGATCTTGTTCTCCAACGTAAACGGTCCCTAGTAACTAGCGTACATTCGTAAATAAATTGAGCATCATGGCTAGAAGTGACTAAATGTTGCCTAATCTTTCTCATCAAGAAATGACACAATTACAGCAACACAAAAAGGAACTCCACCGGACAAAATTCAGTGCTCACAAGGAGCCTCATTCAACACACTCGGTTCCATTCCCATTCATGCAAAGCACGAAAGTGTAAAACTTGGGAACATACTTGAGAGCAAAGATCACATTCAATCTCATTCAAGGCACGGATGTGAATGCAACGGGATGAAATTACTGAAATGATGCCTGCCCTCGAACTGTGATGATGGACTACCCGACTCGCCAATAATATTGGGTTCTGGTGTATTGAAATACAGGAGCTGCTGGATTTGTGTGTTTTCTTACCCCCTCACCATAGTTTGTCAAATGTTTAAACAACTGAACTTATATTCAAGGTTTGTTTCTCTTCATATGTTTTACTGGTTTACATTTGTCTCAGCAACCTGTTGAATGATTCTTCTGCTTTCAAAACAAAATGACAACAGGATGAATGCACACACTTGAAAATACAATACATGCAATGTTATGCATCATAGTGATGCAACCTCCTTTCAGTTTCATACTGCATGTCAATTGAAATCCTTACTGAAATGCACACCTTCTCAAGATTGCGCTTGACTGGCGTGTCAGGCACTCAATTACAGCTGTTTTATCAAGACAATGTGTTCGTTTTGTAAAATATAGTTCCGGTCTGGTGTGGCACCCCAGCTAACGCACAACGTTGCCACAACGTTTCGTGTTAGCAGGGACTGTCTGCGGCGCGCTGGTGTGTCCCGGACTTTAGAGTAGAGAGACAGTTCAACTGCAAGTATGAGCGGCAGAAACGGATATTGCCTTCCCTTTAAGTAGAGCGTCAGGGACACCCTCCCTGGCTTACGGCCATACTAGTCTGAATACGCACGATCTCGTCCGATCTCGGAAGCTAAGCAGGCTCAGGCCTGGACAGTACTTGGATGGGAGACCGCCTGGGAATACCAGGTGCTGTAAGCTTTTGCATCTTTTACACAACAGAGGGCGACAAATCACGAGTTTTAACTTTGGATACACGCAATTTCATCATTATTTCAGATTTGACTTCCCCAAATACACAGGCATACAATAGATCTTGTTCTCCAACGTAAACGGTCCCTAGTAACTAGGGTATATTCATAAATAAATTGAGCATCATGGCTAGAAGTGACTAAATGTTGCCTAATCTTTCTCATCGAGAAATGACACAATTACAGCAACACAAAAAGGAACTCCACCGGACAAAGTTCAGTGCTCACAAGGAGCCTCATTCAACACACACGGTTCCATTCCCATTCATGCAAAGCACGAAAGTGTAAAACTTGGGAACATACTTGAGAGCAAAGATCACATTCAATCTCATTCAAGGCACGGATGTGAATGCAACGGGATGAAATTACTGAAATGATGCCTGCCCTCGAACTGTGATGATGGACTACCCGACTCGCCAATAATATTGGTTTCTGGTGTATTGAAATACAGGAGCTGCTGGATTTGTGTGTTTTCTTACCCCCTCACCATAGTTTGTCAAATGTTTAAACAACTGAACTTATATTCAAGGTTTGTTTCTCTTCATATGTTTTACTGGTTTACATTTGTCTCAGCAACCTGTTGAATGATTCTTCTGCTTTCAAAACAAAATGACAACAGGATGAATGCACACACTTGAAAATACACTACATGCAATGTTATGCATCATAGTGATGCAACCTCCTTTCAGTTTCATACTGCATGTCAATTGAAATCCTTACTGAAATGCACACCTTCTCAAGATTGCGCTTGACTGGCGTGTCAGGCACTCAATTACAGCTGTTTTATCAAGACAATGTGTTCGTTTTGTAAAATATAGTTCCGGTCTGGTGTGGCACCCCAGCTAACGCACAACGTTGCCACAACGTTTCGTGTTAGCAGGGACTGTCTGCGGCGCGCTGGTGTGTCCCGGACTTTAGAGTAGAGAGACAGTTCAACTGCAAGTATGAGCGGCAGAAACGGATATTGCCTTCCCTTTAAGTAGAGCGTCAGGGACACCCTCCCTGGCTTACGGCCATACTAGTCTGAATACGCACGATCTCGTCCGATCTCGGAAGCTAAGCAGGCTCAGGCCTGGACAGTACTTGGATGGGAGACCGCCTGGGAATACCAGGTGCTGTAAGCTTTTGCATCTTTTACACAACAGAGGGCGACAAATCACGAGTTTTAACTTTGGATACACGCAATTTCATCATTATTTCAGATTTGACTTCCCCAAATACACAGGCATACAATAGATCTTGTTCTCCAACGTAAACGGTCCCTAGTAACTAGGGTATATTCATAAATAAATTGAGCATCATGGCTAGAAGTGACTAAATGTTGCCTAATCTTTCTCATCGAGAAATGACACAATTACAGCAACACAAAAAGGAACTCCACCGGACAAAGTTCAGTGCTCACAAGGAGCCTCATTCAACACACACGGTTCCATTCCCATTCATGCAAAGCACGAAAGTGTAAAACTTGGGAACATACTTGAGAGCAAAGATCACATTCAATCTCATTCAAGGCACGGATGTGAATGCAACGGGATGAAATTACTGAAATGATGCCTGCCCTCGAACTGTGATGATGGACTACCCGACTCGCCAATAATATTGGGTTCTGGTGTATTGAAATACAGGAGCTGCTGGATTTGTGTGTTTTCTTAACCCCTCACCATAGTTTGTCAAATGTTTAAACAACTGAACTTATATTCAAGGTTTGTTTCTCTTCATATGTTTTACTGGTTTACATTTGTCTCAGCAACCTGTTGAATGATTCTTCTGCTTTCAAAACAAAATGACAAAAGGATGAATGCACACACTTGAAAATACACTACATGCAATGTTATGCATCATAGTGATGCAACCTCCTTTCAGTTTCATACTGCATGTCAATTGAAATCCTTACTGAAATGCACACCTTCTCAAGATTGCGCTTGACTGGCGTGTCAGGCACTCAATTACAGCTGTTTTATCAAGACAATGTGTTCGTTTTGTAAAATATAGTTCCGGTCTGGTGTGACACCCCAGCTAACGCACAACGTTGCCACAACGTTGCCACAACGTGGCGTGTAAGAAGGGACTGTCTGCGGCGCGCTGGTGTGTCCCGGGCTTTAGAGTAGAGAGACAGTTCAACTGTAAGTATGAACGGCAGAAACGGATATTGCCTTCCCTTTAAGTAGAGCGTCAGGGACAGCCTCCCTGGCTTACGGCCATACTAGCCTGAATACGCCCGATCTCGTCCGATCTCGGAAGCCAAGCAGACTCGGGCCTGGTTAGTACTTGGATGGGCGACCGCCTGGGAATACCAGGTGCTGTAAGCTTTTGCACCTTTTACACACCAGAGGGCGACAAATCACGAGTTTTAACTTTGGATACACGCAATTTCATCATTATTTCAGATTTTACTTCCCCAAATACACAGGCATACAATAGATCTTGTTCTCCAACGTAAACGGTCCCTAGTAAATAGGGTACATTCGTCAATAAATTGAGCATCATGGCTAGAAGTGACTAAATGTTGCCTAATCTTTCTCATCAAGAAATGACACAATTACAGCAACAAAAAAGGAACTCCACCGGACAAAGTTCAGTGCTCACAAGGAGCATCATTCAACACACACGGTTCCATTCCCATTCATGCAAAGCACGAAAGTGTAAAACTTGGGAACATACTTGAGAACATACTTGAGAGCAAAGATCACATTCAATCTCATTCAAGGCACGGATGTGAATGCAACGGGATGAAATTACTGAAATGATGCCTGCCCTCGAACTGTGATGATGGACTACCCGACTCGCCAATAATATTGGGTTCTGGTGTATTGAAATACAGGAGCTGCTGGATTTGTGTGTTTTCTTACCCCCTCACCATAGTTTGTCAAATGTTTAAACAACTGAACTTATATTCAAGGTTTGTTTCTCTTCATATGTTTTACTGGTTTACATTTGTCTCAGCAACCTGTTGAATGATTCTTCTGCTTTCAAAAACAAATGACAACAGGATGAATGCACACACTTGAAAATACAATACATGCAATGTTATGCATCATAGTGATGCAACCTCCTTTCAGTTTCATACTGCATGTCAATTGAAATCCTTACTGAAATGCACACCTTCTCAAGATTGCGCTTGACTGGCGTGTCAGGCACTCAATTACAGCTGTATTATCAAGACAATGTGTTCGTTTTGTAAAATATAGTTCCGGTCTGGTGTGGCACCCCAGCTAACGCACAACGTTGCCACAACGTGGCGTGTTAGCAGGGACTATCTGCGGCGCGCTGGTGTGTCCCGGACTTTAGAATAGAGAGACAGTTCAACTGCAAGTATGAGCGGCAGAAACGGATATTGCCTTCCCTTTAAGTAGAGCGTCAGGGACAACCTCCCTGGCTTACGGCCATACTAGCCTGAATACGCCCGATCTCGTCCGATCTCGGAAGCTAAGCAGGCTCGGGCCTGGTCAGTACTTGGATGGGAGACCGCCTGGGAATACCAGGTGATGTAAGCTTTTGCATCTTTTACACACCAGAGGGCGACAAATCACGAGTTTTAACTTTGGATACACGCAATTTCATCATTATTTCAGATTTGACTTCCCCAAATACACAGGCATACAATAGATCTTGTTCTCCAACGTAAACGGTCCCTAGTAACTAGGGTACATTCGTAAATAAATTGAGCATCATGGCTAGAAGTGACTAAATGTTGCCTAATCTTTCTCATCGAGAAATGACACATTTACAGCAACACAAAAAGGAACTCCACCGGACAAAGTTCAGTGCTCACAAGGAGCCTCATTCAACACACACGGTTCCATTCCCATTCATGCAAAGCACGAAAGTGTAAAACTTGGGAACATACTTGAGAGCAAAGATCACATTCAATCTCATTCAAGGCACGGATGTGAATGCAACGGGATGAAATTACTGAAATGATGCCTGCCCTCGAACTGTGATGATGGACTACCCGACTCGCCAATAATATTGGGTTCTGGTGTATTGAAATACAGGAGCTGCTGGATTTGTGTGTTTTCTTATTCCCTCACCATAGTTTGTCAAATGTTTAAACAACTGAACTTATATTCAAGGTTTGTTTCTCTTCATATGTTTTACTGGTTTACATTTGTCTCAGCAACCTGTTGAATGATTCTTCTGCTTTCAAAACAAAATGACAACAGGATGAATGCACACACTTGAAAATACAATACATGCAATGTTATGCATCATAGTGATGCAACCTCCTTTCAGTTTCATACAGCATGTCAATTAAAATCCTTACTGAAATGCACACCTTCTCAAGATTGCGCTTGACTGGCGTGTCAGGCACTCAATTACAGCTGTTTTATCAAGACAATGTGTTCGTTTTGTAATATATAGTTCCGGTCTGGTGTGGCACCCCAGCTAACGCACAACGTTGCCACAATGTTGCCACAACGTGGCGTGTTAGCAGGGACTGTCTGCGGCGCGCTGGTGTGTCCCGGGCTTTAGAGTAGAGAGACAGTTCAACTGTAAGTATGAACGGCAGAATCGGATATTGCCTTCCCTATAAGTAGAGCGTCAGGGACAGCCTCCCTGGCTTACGGCCATACTAGCCTGAATACGCCCGATCTCGTCCGATCTCGGAAGCTAAGCAGGCTCGGGCCTGGTCAGTACTTGGATGGGAGACCGCCTGGGAATACCAGGTGCTGTAAGCTTTTGCATCTTTTACACACCAGAGGGCGACAAATCACGAGTTTTAACTTTGGATACACGCAATTTCATCATTATTTCAGATTTGACTTCCCCAAATACACAGGCATACAATAGATCTTGTTCTCCAACGTAAACGGTCCCTAGTAACTATGGTACATTCGTAAATAAATTGAGCATCATGGCTAGAAGTGACTAAATGTTGCCTAATCTTTCTCATCGAGAAATGACACAATTACAGCAACACAAAAAGGAACTCCACCGGACAAAGTTCAGTGCTCACAAGGAGCCTCATTCAACACACACGGTTCCATTCCCATTCATGCAAAGCACGAAAGTGTAAAACTTGGGAACATACTTGAGAGCAAAGATCACATTCAATCTCATTCAAGGCACGGATGTGAATGCAACGGGATGAAATTACTGAAATGATGCCTGCCCTTGAACTGTGATGATGGACTACCCGACTCGCCAATAATATTGGGTTCCGGTGTATTGAAATACAGGAGCTGCTGGATTTGTGTGTTTTCTTACCCCCTCACCATAGTTTGTCAAATGTTTAAACAACTGAACTTATATTCAAGGTTTGTTTCTCTTCATATGTTTTACTGGTTTACATTTGTCTCAGCAACCTGTTGAATGATTCTTGTGCTTTCATAACAAAATGACAACAGGATGAATGCACACACTTGAAAATACAATACATGCAATGTTATGCATCATAGTGATGCAACCTCCTTTCAGTTTCATACTGCATGTCAATTGAAATCCTTACTGAAATGCACACCATCTCAAGATTGCGCTTGACTGGCAAGTCAGGCACTCAATTACAGCTGTTTTATCAAGACAATGTGTTCGTTTTGTAAAATATAGTTCCGGTCTGGTGTGGCACCCCAGCTAACGCACAACGTTGCCACAACGTTTCCACAACGTGGCGTGTTAGCAGGGACTGTCTGCGGCGCGCTGGTGTGTCCCGGGCTTTAGAGTAGAGAGACAGTTCAACTGTAAGTATGAACGGCAGAAACGGATATTGCCTTCCCTTTAAGTAGAGCGTCAGGGACAACCTCCCTGGCTTACGGAAAATACTAGCCTGAATACGCCCGATCTCGTCCGATCTCTGAAGCCAAGCAGGCTCGGGCCTGGTCAGTACTTGGATGGGAGACCGCCTGGGAATAGCAGGTGCTGTAAGCTTTTGCACCTTTTACACACCAGAGGGCGACAAATCACGAGTTTTAACTTTGGATACACACAATTTCATCATTATTTCAGATTTTACTTCCCCAAATACACAGGCATACAATAGATCTTGTTCTCCACCGTAAACGGTCCCTAGTAACTAGGGTACATTCGTAAATAAATTGAGCATCATGGCTAGAAGTGACTAAATGTTGCCTAATCTTTCTCATCGAGAAATGACACAATTACAGCAACACAAAAAGGAACTCCACCGGACAAAGTTCAGTGCTCACAAGGAGCCTCATTCAACACACACGGTTCCATTCCCATTCATGCAAAGCACGAAAGTGTAAAACTTGGGAACATACTTGAGAGCAAAGATCACATTCAATCTC
The DNA here is from genome assembly GCF_036373705.1 of Amia ocellicauda. Taxonomy (NCBI): domain Eukaryota; kingdom Metazoa; phylum Chordata; class Actinopteri; order Amiiformes; family Amiidae; genus Amia; species Amia ocellicauda. The sequence continues at coordinate 333,069 of NW_027103000.1, read as the reverse complement.
ATTCAAGGCACGGATGTGAATGCAACGGGATGAAATTACTGAAATGATGCCTGCCCTCGAACTGTGATGATGGACTAACCGACTCGCCAATAATATTGGGTTCTGGTGTATTGAAATACAGGAGCTGCTGGATTTGTGTGTTTTCTTACCCCCTCACCATAGTTTGTCAAATGTTTAAACAACTGAACTTATATTCAAGGTTTGTTTCTCTTCATATGTTTTACTGGTTTACATTTGTCTCAGCAACCTGTTGAATGATTCTTCTGCTTTCAAAACAAAATGACAACAGGATGAATGCACACACTTGAAAATACAATACATGCAATGTTATGCATCATAGTGATGCAACCTCCTTTCAGTTTCATACTGCATGTCAATTGAAATCCTTACTGAAATGCACACCTTCTCAAGATTGCGCTTGACTGGCGTGTCAGGCACTCAATTACAGCTGTATTATCAAGACAATGTGTTCGTTTTGTAAAATATAGTTCCGGTCTGGTGTGGCACCCCAGCTAACGCACAACGTTGCCACAACGTGGCGTGTTAGCAGGGACTGGCTGCGGCGCGCTGGTGTGTCCCGGGCTTTAGAGTAGAGAGACAGTTCAACTGTAAGTATGAACGGCAGAAACGGATATTGCCTTCCCTTTAAGTAGAGCGTCAGGGACAACCTCCCTGGCTTACGGCCATACTAGCCTGAATACGCCCGATCTTGTTCGATCTCGGAAGCCAAGCAGGCTCGGGCCTGGTCAGTACTTGGATGGGAGACCGCCTGGGAATACCAGGTGCTGTAAGCTTTTGCATCTTTTACACACCAGAGGGCGACAAATCACGAGTTTTAACTTTGGATACACGCAATTTCATAATTATTTCAGATTTGACTTCCCCAAATACACAGGCATACAATAGATCTTGTTCTCCAACGTAAACGGTCCCTAGTAACTAGGGTACATTCGTACATAAATTGAGCATCATGGCTAGAAGTGACTAAATGTTGCCTAATCTTTCTCATCGAGAAATGACACAATTACAGCAACACAAAAAGGAACTCCACCGGACAAAGTTCAGTGCTCACAAGGAGCCTCATTCAACACACACGGTTCCATTCCCATTCATGCAAAGCACGAAAGTGTAAAACTTGGGAACATACTTGAGAGCAAAGATCACATTCAATCTCATTCAAGGCACGGATGTGAATGCAACGGGATGAAATTACTGAAATGATGCCTGCCCTCGAACTGTGATGATGGACTAACCGACTCGCCAATAATATTGGGTTCTGGTGTATTGAAATACAGGAGCTGCTGGATTTGTGTGTTTTCTTACCCCCTCACCATAGTTTGTCAAATGTTTAAACAACTGAACTTATATTCAAGGTTTGTTTCTCTTCATATGTTTTACTGGTTTACATTTGTCTCAGCAACCTGTTGAATGATTCTTCTGCTTTCAAAACAAAATGACAACAGGATGAATGCACACACTTGAAAATACAATACATGCAATGTTATGCATCATAGTGATGCAACCTCCTTTCAGTTTCATACTGCATGTCAATTGAAATCCTTACTGAAATGCACACCTTCTCAAGATTGCGCTTGACTGGCGTGTCAGGCACTCAATTACAGCTGTATTATCAAGACAATGTGTTCGTTTTGTAAAATATAGTTCCGGTCTGGTGTGGCACCCCAGCTAACGCACAACGTTGCCACAACGTGGCGTGTTAGCAGGGACTGGCTGCGGCGCGCTGGTGTGTCCCGGGCTTTAGAGTAGAGAGACAGTTCAACTGTAAGTATGAACGGCAGAAACGGATATTGCCTTCCCTTTAAGTAGAGCGTCAGGGACAACCTCCCTGGCTTACGGCCATACTAGCCTGAATACGCCCGATCTTGTCCGATCTCGGAAGCCAAGCAGGCTCGGGCCTGGTCAGTACTTGGATGGGAGACCGCCTGGGAATACCAGGTGCTGTAAGCTTTTGCATCTTTTACACACCAGAGGGCGACAAATCACGAGTTTTAACTTTGGATACACGCAATTTCATAATTATTTCAGATTTGACTTCCCCAAATACACAGGCATACAATAGATCTTGTTCTCCAACGTAAACGGTCCCTAGTAACTAGGGTACATTCGTACATAAATTGAGCATCATGGCTAGAAGTGACTAAATGTTGCCTAATCTTTCTCATCGAGAAATGACACAATTACAGCAACACAAAAAGGAACTCCACCGGACAAAGTTCAGTGCTCACAAGGAGCCTCATTCAACACACACGGTTCCATTCCCATTCATGCAAAGCACGAAAGTGTAAAACTTGGGAACATACTTGAGAGCAAAGATCACATTCAATCTCATTCAAGGCACGGATGTGAATGCAACGGGATGAAATTACTGAAATGATGCCTGCCCTCGAACTGTGATGATGGACTACCCGACTCGCCAATAATATTGGGTTCTGGTGTATTGAAATACAGGAGCTGCTGGATTTGTGTGTTTTCTTACCCCCTCACCATAGTTTGTCAAATGTTTAAACAACTGAACTTATATTCAAGGTTTGTTTCTCTTCATATGTTTTACTGGTTTACATTTGTCTCAGCAACCTGTTGAATGATTCTTCTGCTTTCAAAGCAAAATGACAACAGGATGAATGCACACACTTGAAAATACAATACATGCAATGTTATGCATCATAGTGATGCAACCTCCATTCAGTTTCATACTGCATGTCATTTGAAATCCTTACTGAAATGCACACCTTCTCAAGATTGCGCTTGACTGGCGTGTCAGGCACTCAATTACTGCTGTTTTATCAAGAGAATGTGTTCGTTTTGTAATATATAATTCCGGTCTGGTGTGGCACCCCAGCTAACGCACAACGTTGCCACAATGTTGCCACAACGTGGCGTGTTAGCAGGGACTGTCTGCGGCGCGCTGGTGTGTCCCGGGCTTTAGAGTAGAGAGACAGTTCAACTGTAAGTATGAACGGCAGAAACGGATATTGCCTTCCCTTTAAGTAGAGCGTCAGGGACAGCCTTCCTGGCTTACGGCAATACTAGCCTGAATACGCCCGATCTCGTCCGATCTTGGAAGCTAAGCAGGCTTGTTCCTGGTCAGTACTTGGATGGGAGACCGCCTGGGAATACCAGGTGCTGTAATCTTTTGCATCTTTTACACACCAGAGGGCGACAAATCACGAGTTTTAACTTTGGATACACGCAATTTCATCATTATTTCAGATTTGACTTCCCCAAATACACAGTCATACAATAGATCTTGTTCTCCAACGTAAACGGTCCCTAGTAACTAGGGTACATTCGTAAATAAATTGAGCATCATGGCTAGAAGTGACTAAATGTTGCCTAATCTTTCTCATCGAGAAATGACACAATTACAGCAACACAAAAAGGAACTCCACTGGACAATGTTCAGTGCTCACAAGGAGCCTCATTCAACACACACGGTTCCATTCCCATTCATGCAAAGCACGAAAGTGTAAAACTTGGGAACATACTTGAGAGCAAAGATCACATTCAATCTCATTCAAGGCACGGATGTGAATGCAACGGGATGAAATTACTGAAATGATGCCTGCCCTCGAACTGTGATGATGGACTACCCGACTCGCCAATAATATTGGGTTCTGGTGTATTGAAATACAGGAGCTGCTGGATTTGTGTGTTTTCTTACCCCCTCACCATAGTTTGTCAAATGTTTAAACAACTGAACTTATATTCAAGGTTTGTTTCTCTTCATATGTTTTACTGGTTTACATTTGTCTCAGCAACCTGTTGAATGATTCTTCTGCTTTCAAAACAAAATGACAACAGGATGAATGCACACACTTGAAAATACAATACATGCAATGTTATGCATCATAGTGATGCAACCTCCTTTCAGTTTCATACTGCATGTCAATTGAAATCCTTACTGAAATGCACACCTTCTCAAAATTGCGCTTGACTGGCGTGTCAGGCACTCAATTACAGCTGTTTTATCAAGACAATGTGTTCGTTTTGTAATACATAGTTCCGGTCTGGTGTGGCACCCCAGCTAACGCACAACGTTGCCACAATGTTGCCACAACGTGACGTGTTAGCAGGGACTGTCTGCGGCGCGCTGGTGTGTCCCGGGCTTTAGAGTAGAGAGACAGTTCAACTGTAAGTATGAACGGCAGAAACGGATATTGCCTTCCCTTTAAGTAGAGCGTCAGGGACAACCTCCCTGGCTTACGGCCATACTAGCCTGAATACGCCCGATCTCGTCCGATCTCGGAAGCCAAGCAGGCTCGGGCCTGGTCAGTACTTGGATGGGAGACCGCCTGGGAATACCAGGTGCTGTAAGCTTTTGCATCTTTTACACACCAGAGGGCGACAAATCACGAGTTTTAACTTTGGATACACGCAATTTCATCATTATTTCAGATTTGACTTCCCCAAATACACAGGCATACAATAGATCTTGTTCTCCAACGTAAACGGTCCCTAGTAACTAGGGTACATTCGTAAATAAATTGAGCATCATGGCTAGAAGTGACTAAATGTTGCCTAATCTTTCTCATCGAGAAATGACACAATTACAGCAACACAAAAAGGAACTCCACCGGACAAAGTTCAGTGCTCACAAGGAGCCTCATTCAACACACACGGTTCCATTCCCATTCATGCAAAGCACGAAAGTGTAAAACTTGGGAACATACTTGAGAGCAAAGATCACATTCAATCTCATTCAAGGCACGGATGTGAATGCAACGGGATGAAATTACTGAAATGATGCCTGCCCTCGAACTGTGATGATGGACTACCCGACTCGCCAATAATATTGGGTTCTGGTGTATTGAAATACAGGAGCTGCTGAATTTGTGTGTTTTCTTACCCCCTCACCATAGTTTGTCAAATGTTTAAACAACTGAACTTATATTCAAGGTTTGTTTCTCTTCATATGTTTTACTGGTTTACATTTGTCTCAGCAACCTGTTGAATGATTCTTCTGCTTTCAAAACAAAATGACAACAGGATGAATGCACACACTTGAAAATACAATACATGCAATGTTATGCATCATAGTGATGCAACCTCCTTTCAGTTTCATACTGCATGTCAATTGAAATCCTTTCTGAAATGCACACCTTCTCAAGATTGCGCTTGACTGGCGTGTCAGGCACTCAATTACAGCTGTTTTATCAAGACAATGTGTTCGTTTTGTAAAATATAGTTCCGGTCTGGTGTGGCACCCCAGCTAACGCACAACGTTGCCACAACGTTTCGTGTTAGCAGGGACTGTCTGCGGCGCGCTGGTGTGTCCCGGACTTTAGAGTAGAGAGACAGTTCAACTGCAAGTATGAGCGGCAGAAACGGATATTGCCTTCCCTTTAAGTAGAGCGTCAGGGATAGCCTCCCTGGCTTACGGCCATACTAGCCTGAATACGCCCGATCTCGTCCGATCTCGGAAGCTAAGCAGGCTCGGGCCTGATCAGTACTTGGATGGGAGACCGCCTGGGAATACCAGGTGCTGTAAGCTTTTGCATCTTTTACACACCAGAGGGCGACAAATCACGAGTTTTAACTTTGGATACACGCAATTTCATCATTATTTCAGATTTGACTTCCCCAAATACACAGGCATACAATAGATCTTGTTCTCCAACGTAAACGGTCCCTAGTAACTAGGGTACATTCGTAAATAAATTGAGCATCATGGCTAGAATTGACTAAATGTTGCCTAATCTTTCTCATCGAGAAATGACACAATTACAGCAACACAAAAAGGAACTCCACTGGTCAAAGTTCAGTGCTCACAAGGAGCCTCATTCAACACACACGGTTCCATTCCCATTCATGCAAAGCACGAAAGTGTAAAACTTGGGAACATACTTGAGAGCAAAGATCACATTCAATCTCATTCAAGGCACGGATGTGAATGCAACGGGATGAAATTACTGAAATGATGCCTGCCCTCGAACTGTGATGATGGACTACCCGACTCGCCATTAATATTGGGTTCTGGTGTATTGAAATACAGGAGCTGCTGGATTTGTGTGTTTTCTTACCCCCTCACCATAGTTTGTCAAATGTTTAAACAACTGAACTTATATTCAAGGTTTGTTTCTCTTCATATGTTTTACTGGTTTATATTTGTCTCAGCAACCTGTTGAATGATTCGTCTGCTTTCAAAACAAAATAACAACAGGATGAATGCACACACTTGAAAATACAATACATGCAATGTTATGCATCATAGTGATGCAACCTCCTTTCAGTTTCACACTGCATGTCAATTGAAATCCTTACTGAAATGCACACGTTCTCAAGATTGCGCTTGACTGGCGTGTCAGGCACTCAATTACAGCTGTATTATCAAGACAATGTGTTCGTTTTGTAAAATATAGTTCCGGTCTGGTGTGGCACCCCAGCTAACGCACAACGTTGCCACAACGTTGCATGTTAGCAGGGACTGTCTGCGGCGCGCTGGTGTGTCCCGGGCTTTAGAGTAGAGAGATAGTTCAACTGTAAGTATGAACGGCAGAAACGGATATTGCCTTCCCTTTAAGTAGAGCGTCAGGGACAGCCTCCCTGGCTTACGGCCATACTAGCCTGAATACGCCCGATCTCGTCCGATCTCGGAAGCTAAGCAGGCTCGGGCCTGGTCAGTACTTGAATGGGAGACCGCCTGGGAATACCAGGTGCTGTAAGCTTTTGCACCTTTTACACAACAGAGGGCGACAAATCACGAGATTTAACTTTGGATACACGCAATTTCATCATTATTTCAGATTTTACTTCCCCAAATACACAGGCATACAATAGATCTTGTTCTCCAACGTCAACGGTCCCTAGTAACTAGTGTACATTCATAAATAAATTGAGCATCATGGCTAGAAGTGACTAAATGTTGCCTAATCTTTCTCATCAAGAAATGACAAAATTACAGCAACACAAAAAGGAACTCCACTGGACAAAGTTCAGTGCTCACAAGGAGCCTCATTCAACACACACGGTTCCATTCCCATTCATGCAAACCACGAAAGTGTAAAACTTGGGAATATACTTGAGAGTAAAGATCACATTCAATCTCATTCAAGGCACGGATGTGAATGCAACGGGATGAAATTACTGAAATGATGCCTGCCCTCGAACTGTGATGATGGACTACCCGACTCGCCAATAAAATTGGGTTCTGGTGTATTGAAATACAGAAGCTGCTGGTTGTGTGTTTTCTTACCCCCTCACCATAGTTTGTCAAATGTTTAAACAACTGAACTTATATTCAAGGTTTGTTTCTCTTCATATGTTTTACTGGTTTACAATTGTCTCAGCAACCTGTTGAATGATTCTTCTGCTTTTTAAACAAAATGACAACAGGATGAATGCACACACTTGAAAATACAATACATGCAATGTTATGCATCATAGTGATGCAACCTCCTTTCAGTTTCATACTGCATGTCAATTGAAATCCTTACTGAAATGCACACCTTCTCAAGATTGCGCTTGACTGGCGTGTCAGGCACTCAATTACAGCTGTTTTATCAAGACAATGTGTTCGTTTTGTAAAATATAGTTCCGGTCTGGTGTGGCACCCCAGCTAACGCACAATGTTGCCACAACGTGGCATGTTAGCAGGGACTGTCTGCGGCGCGCTGGTGTGTCCCGGACTTTAGAGTAGAGAGACAGTTCAACTGCAAGTATGAGCGGCAGAAACGGATATTGCCTTCCCTTTAAGTAGTGCGTCAGGGACAGCCTCCCTGGCTTACGGCCATACTAGCCTGAATACGTCCGATCTCGGAAGCTAAGCAGGCTCGGGCCTGGTCAGTACTTGGATGGGAGACCACCTGGGAATACCAGGTGCTGTAAGCTTTTGCATCTTTTACACACCAGAGGGCGACAAATCACGAGTTTTAACTTTGGATACACGCAATTTCATCATTATTTCAGATTTGACTTCCCCAAATACACAGGCATACAATAGATCTTGTTCTCCAACGTAAACGGTCCCTAGTAAACAGCGTACATTCGTAAATAAATTGAGCATCATGGCTAGAAGTGACTAAATGTTGCCTAATCTTTCTCATCAAGAAATGACACAATTACAGCAACACAAAAAGGAACTCCACCGGACAAAGTTCAGTGCTCACAAGGAGCATCATTCAACACACACGGTTCCATTCCCATTCATGCAAAGCACGAAAGTGTAAAACTTGGGTACATACTTGAGAGCAAAGATCACATTCAATCTCATTCAAGGCACGCATGTGAATGCAACGGGATGAAATTACTGAAATGATGCCTGCCCTCGAACTGTGATGATGGATTACCTGACTCGCCAATAATATTGGGTTCTGGTGTATTGAAATACAGGAGCTGCTGGATTTGTGTGTTTTCTTACCCCCTCACCATAGTTTGTCAAATGTTTAAACAACTGAACTTATATTCAAGGTTTGTTTCTCTTCATATGTTTTACTGGTTTACATTTGTCTCAGCAACCTGTTGAATGATTCTTCTGCTTTCAAAACAAAATGACAACAGGATGAATGCACACACTTGAAAATACAATACATGCAATGTTATGCATCAAAGTGATGCAACCTCCTTTCAGTTTCATACTGCATGTCAATTGAAATCCTTACTGAAATGCACACCTTCTCAAGATTGCGCTTGACTGGCGTGTCAGGCACTCAATTACAGCTGTTTTATCAAGACAATGTGTTCGTTTTGTAAAATATAGTTCCGGTCTGGTGTGGCACCCCAGCTAACGCACAATGTTGCCACAACGTGGCGTGTTAGCAGGGACTGTCTGCGGCGCGCTGCTGTGTCCCGGGCTTTAGAGTAGAGAGACAGTTCAACTGCAAGTATGAACAGCAGAAACGGATATTTCCTTCCCTTTAAGTAGAGCGTCAGGGACAGCCTCCCTGACTTACGGCCATACTATCCTGAATATGCCCGATCTCGTCCGATCTCGGAAGCCAAGCAGGCTCGGGCCTGGTCAGTACTTGGATGGGAGACCGCCTGGGAATACCAGGTGCTGTAAGCTCTTGCACCTTTTACACACCAGAGGGCGACAAATCACGAGTTTTAACTTTGGATACACACAATTTCATCATTATTTCAGATTTTACTTCCCCAAATACACAGGCATTAAATAGATCTTGTTCTCCAACGTAAACGGTCCCTAGTAACTAGCGTACATTCGTAAATAAATTGAGCATCATGGCTAGAAGTGACTAAATGTTGCCTAATCTTTCTCATCAAGATATGACACAATTACAGCAACACAAAAAGGAACTCCACCGGACAAAGTTCAGTGCTCACAAGGAGCCTCATTCAACACACACGGTTCCATTTTCATTCATGCAAAGCACGAAAGTGTAAAACTTGGGAGCATACTTGAGAACAAAGATCACATTCAATCTCATTCAAGGCACGGATGTGAATGCAATGGGATGAAATTACTGAAATGATGCCTGCCCTCGAACTGTGATGATGGATTACCTGACTCGCCAATAATATTGGGTTCTGGTGTATTGAAATACAGGAGCTGCTGGATTTGTGTGTTTTCTTACCCCCTCACTATAGTTTGTCAAATGTTTAAACAACTGAACTTATATTCAAGGTTTGTTTCTCTTCATATGTTTTACTGGTTTACATTTGTCTCAGCAACCTGTTGAATGATTCCTATGCTTTCAAAACAAAATGACAACAGGATGAATGCACACACTTGAAAATACAATACATGCAATGTTATGCATCATAGTGATGCAACCTCCTTTCAGTTTCATACTGCATATCAATTGAAATCCTTACTGAAATGCACACCTTCTCAAGATTGCGCTTGACTGGCGTGTCAGGCACTCAATTACAGCTGTATTATCAAGACAATGTGTTCGTTTTGTAAAATATAGTTCCGGTCTGGTGTGGCACCCCAGCTAACGCACAACGTTGCCACAACGTTTCGTGTTAGCAGGGACTGTCTGCGGCGCGCTGGTGTGTCCCGGACTTTAGAGTAGAGAGACAGTTCAACTGCAAGTATGAGCGGCAGAAACGGATATTGCCTTCCCTTTAAGTAGAGCGTCAGGGACAGCCTCCCTGGCTTACGGCCATACTAGCCTGAATACGCCCGATCTCGTCCGATCTCGGAAGCCAAGCAGGCTCGGGTCTGGTCAGTACTTGGATGGGAGACCGCCTGGGAATACCAGGTGCTGTAAGCTTCTGCACCTTTTACACACCAGAGGGCGACAAATCACGAGTTTTAACTTTGGATACACACAATTTCATAATTATTTCAGATTTTACTTCCCCAAATACAAAGGCATACAATAGATCTTGTTCTCCAACGTAAACGGTCCCTAGTAACTAGGGTACATTCGTAAATAAATTGAGCATCATGGCTAGAAGTGACTAAATGTTGCCTAATCTTTCTCATCGAGAAATGACACAATTACATCAACACAAAAAGGAACTCCACCGGACAAAGTTCAGTGCTCACAAGGAGTCTCATTCAACACACACGGTTCCATTCCCATTCATGCAAAGCACGAAAGTGTAAAACTTTGGAACGTACTTGAGAGCAAAGATCACATTCAATCTCATTCAAGGCACGGATGTGAATGCAACGGGATGAAATTACTGAAATGATGCCTGCCCTCGAACTGTGATGATGGACTACCCGACTCGCCAATAATATTGGGTTCTGGTGTATTGAAATACAGGAGCTGCTGGATTTGTGTGTTTTCTTACCCCCTCACCATAGTTTGTCAAATGTTTAAACAACTGAACTTATATTCAAGGTTTGTTTCTCTTCATATGTTTTACTGGTTTACATTTGTCTCAGCAACCTGTTGAATGATTCTTCTGCTTTCAAAACAAAATGACAACAGGATGAATGCACACACTTGAAAATACAATACATGCAATGTTATGCATCATAGTGATGCAACCTCCTTTCAGTTTCATACTGCATGTCAATTGAAATCCTTACTGAAATGCACACCTTCTCAAGATTGCGCTTGACTGGCGTGTCAGGCACTCAATTACAGCTGTTTTATCAAGACAATGTGTTCGTTTTGTAAAATATAGTTCCGGTCTGGTGTGGCACCCCAGCTAACGCACAACGTTGCCACAACGTTGCCACAACGTGGCGTGTTAGCAGGGACTGTCTGCGGCGCGCTGGTGTGTCCCGGGCTTTAGAGTAGAGAGACAGTTCAACTGTAAGTATGAACGGCAGAAACGGATATTGCCTTCCCTTTAAGTAGAGCGTCAGGGACAGCCTCCCTGGCTTACGGCCATACTAGCCTGAATACGCCCGATCTCGACCGATCTCGGAAGCCAGGCAGGCTCGGGCCTGGTCAGTACTTGGATGGGAGACCACCTGGGAATACCAGGTGCTTTAAGCTTTTGCACCTTTTACACACCAGAGGGCGACAAATCACGAGTCTTAACTTTGGATACACACAATTTCATCATTATTTCAGATTTTACTTCCCCAAATACACAGGCATACAATAGATCTTGTTCTCCAACGTAAACGGTCCCTAGTAACTAGGGTACATTCGTAAATTAATTGAGCATCATGGCTAGAAGTGACTCAATGTTGCCTAATCTTTCTCATCAAGAAATGACACAATTACAGCAACACAAAAAGGAACTCCACCGCACAAAGTTCAGTGCTCACAAGGAGACTCATTCAACACACACGGTTCCATTCCCATTCATGCAAAGCACGAAAGTGTAAAACTTGGGAACATACTTGAGAGCAAAGATCACATTCAATCTCATTCAAGGCACGGATGTGAATGCAACGGGATGAAATTACTGAAATGATGCCTGCCCTCGAACTGTGATGATGGACTACCCGACTCGCCAATAATATTGGGTTCTGGTGTATTGAAATACAGGAGCTGCTGGATTTGTGTGTTTTCTTACTCCCTCACCATAGTTTGTCAAATGTTTAAACAACTGAACTTATATTCAAGGTTTGTTTCTCTTCATATATTTTACTGGTTTACATTTGTCTCAGCAACCTGTTGAATGATTCTTCTGCTTTCAAAACAAAATGACAACAGGATGAATGCACACACTTGAAAATACAATACATGCAATGTTATGCATCATAGTGATGCAACCTCCTTTCAGTTTCATACTGCATGTCAATTGAAATCCTTACTGAAATGCACACCTTCTCAAGATTGCGCTTGACTGGCGTGTCAGGCACTCAATTACAGCTGTTTTATCAAGACAATGTGTTCGTTTTGTAAAATATAGTTCCGGTCTGCAGTGGCACCCCAGCTAACGCACAACGTTGCCACAACGTGGCGTGTTGGCAGGGACTGTCTGCGGCGCGCTGGTGTGGCCCGGGCTTTAGAGTAGAGAGACAGTTCAACTGTAAGTATGAACGGCAGAAACGGATATTGCCTTCCCTTTAAGTAGAGCGTCGTGGACAGCCTACCTGGCTTACGGCCATACTAGCCTGAATACGCCCGATCTCGTCCGATCTCGGAAGCCAAGCAGGCTCGGGCCTGGTCAGTACTTGGATGGGAGACCGCCTGGGAATACCAGGTGCTGTAAGCTTTTGCACCTTTTACACACCAGAGGGCGACAAATCACGAGTTTTAACTTTGGATACACACAATTTCATCGTTATTTCAGATTTTACTTCCCCAAATACACAGGCATACAATAGATCTTGTTCTCCAACGTAAACGGTCCCTAGTAACTAGGGTACATTCGTAACTAAATTGAGCATCATGGCTAGAAGTGACTAAATGTTGCCTAATCTTTCTCATCAAGAAATGACACAATTACAGCAACACAAAAAGGAACTCCACCGGACAAAGTTCAGTGCTCACAAGGAGCCTCATTCAACACACACGGTTCCATTCCCATTCATGCAAAGCACGAAAGTGTAAAACTTGGGAACATACTTGAGAGCAAAGATCACATTCAATCTCATTCAAGGCACGGATGTGAATGCAACGGGATGAAATTACTGAAATGATGCCTGCCCTCGAACTGTGATGATGGACTACCCGACTCGCCAATAATATTGGCTTCTGGTGTATTGAAATACAGGAGCTGCTGGATTTGTGTCATTTCTTACCCCCTCACCATAGTTTGTCAAATGTTTAAACAACTGAACTTATATTCAAGGTTTGTTTCTCTTCATATGTTTTACTGGTTTACATTTGTCTCAGCAACCTGTTGAATGATTCTTCTGCTTTCAAAACAAAATGACAACAGGATGAATGCACACACTTGAAAATACAATACATGCAATGTTATGCATCATAGTGATGCAACCTCCTTTCATTTTCATACTGCATGTCAATTGAAATCCTTACTGAAATGCACACCTTCTCAAGATTGCGCTTGACTGGCGTGTCAGGCACTCAATTACAGCTGTTTTATCAAGACAATGTGTTTTTTTTTGTAAAATATAGTTCCGGTCTGGTGTGGCACCCCAGCTAACGCACAACGTTGCCACAACGTGGCGTGTTAGCAGGGACTGTCTGCGGCGCGCTGGTGTGTCCCCGGCATGAGTGTAGAGAGACAGTTCAACTGTAAGTATGAGCGGCAGAAACGGATATTGCCTTCCCTTTAAGTAGAGCGTCAGGGACAGCCTCCCTGGCTTACTGCCATACTAGCCTGAATACGCCCGATCTCGTCCGATCTCGGAAGCTAAGCAGGCTCGGGCCTGGTCAGTACTTGGATGGGAGACCGCCTGGGAATACCAGGTGCTGTAAGCTTTTGCATCTTTTACACACCAGAGGGCGACAAATCACGAGTTTTAACTTTGGATACACGCAATTTCATCATTATTTCAGATTTGACTTCCCCAAATACACAGGCATACAATAGATCTTGTTCTCCAACGTAAACGGTCCCTAGTAACTAGGGTACATTCGTAAATAAATTGAGCATCATGGCTAGAAGTGACTAAATGTTGCCTAATCTTTCTCATCGAGAAATGACACAATTACAGCAACACAAAAAGGAACTCCACCGGACAAAGTTCAGTGCTCACAAGGAGCCTCATTCAAAACACACGGTTCCATTCCCATTCATGCAAAGCACGAAAGTGTAAAACTTGGGAACATACTTGAGAGCAAAGATCACATTCAATCTCATTCAAGGCACGGATGTGAATGCAACGGGATGAAATTACTGAAATGATGCCTGCCCTCGAACTGTGATGATGGACTACCCGACTCGCCAATAATATTGGGTTCTGGTGTATTGAAATACAGGAGCTGCTGGATTTGTGTGTTTTCTTACCCCCTCACCATAGTTTGTCAAATGTTTAAACAACTGAACTTATATTCAAGGTTTGTTTCTCTTCATATGTTTTACTGGTTTACATTTGTCTCAGCAACCTGTTGAATGATTCTTCTGCTTTCAAAACAAAATGACAACAGGATGAATGCACACACTTGAAAATACAATACATGCAATGTTATGCATCATAGTGATGCAACCTCCTTTCAGTTTCATACTGCATGTCAATTGAAATCCTTACTGAAATGCACACCTTCTCAAGATTGCGCTTGACTGGCGTGTCAGGCACTCAATTACAGCTGTTTTATCAAGACAATGTGTTCGTTTTGTAATATATAGTTCCGGTCTGGTGTGGCACCCCAGCTAACGCACAACGTTGCCACAACGCTGCCACAACGTGGCGTGTTAGCAGGGACTGTCTGCGGCGCGCTGGTGTGTCCAGGGCTTTAGAGTAGAGAGACAGTTCAACTGTAAGTATGAACGGCAGAAACGGATATTGCCTTCCCTTTAAGTAGAGCGTCAGGGACAGTCTCCCTGGCTTACGGCCATACTAGCCTGAATACGCCCGATCTCGTCTGATCTCGGAAGCTAAGCAGGCTCGGGCCTGGTCAGTACTTGGATGGGAGACCGCCTGGGAATACCAGGTGCTGTAAGCTTTTGCATCTTTTACACACCAGAGGGCGACAAATCACGAGTTTTAACTTTGGATACACGCAATTTCATCATTATTTCAGATTTGACTTCCCCAAATACTCAGGCATACAATAGATCTTGTTCTCCAATGTAAACGGTCCCTAGTAACTAGGGTACATTCGTAAATAAATTGAGCATCATGGCTAGAAGTGACTAAATGTTGCCTAATCTTTCTCATCGAGAAATGACACAATTACAGCAACACAAAAAGGAACTCCACCGGACAAAATTCAGTGCTCACAAGGAGCCTCATTCAACACACACGGTTCCATTCCCATTCATGCAAAGCACGAAAGTGTAAAACTTGGGAACATACTTGAGAGCAAAGATCACATTCAATCTCATTCAAGGCACGGATGTGAATGCAACGGGATGAAATTACTGAAATGATGCCTGCCCTCGAACTGTGATGATGGACTACCCGACTCGCCAATAATATTGGGTTCTGGTGTATTGAAATACAGGAGCTGCTGGATTTGTGTGTTTTCTTACCCCCTCACCATAGTTTGTCAAATGTTTAAACAACTGAACTTATATTCGAGGTTTGTTTCTCTTCATATGTTTTACTGGTTTACATTTGTCTCAGCAACCTGTTGAATGATTCTTCTGCTTTCAAAACAAAATGACAACAGGATGAATGCACACACTTGTAAATACAATACATGCAATGTTATGCATCATAGTGATGCAACCTCCTTTCAGTTTCATACTGCATGTCAATTGAAATCCTTACTGAAATGCACACCTTCTCAAGATTGCGCTTGACTGGCGTGTCAGGCACTCAATTACAGCTGTTTTATCAAGACAATGTGTTCGTTTTGTAATATATAGTTCCGGTCTGGTGTGGCACCCCAGCTAACGCACAACGTTGCCACAATGTTGCCACAACGTGGCGTGTTAGCAGGGACTGTCTGCGGCGCGCTGGTGTGTCCCGGGCTTTAGAGTAGAGAGACAGTTCAACTGTAAGTATGAACGGCAGAAACGGATATTGCCTTCCCTTTAAGTAGAGCGTCAGGGACAGCATTCCTGGCTTACGGCCATACTAGCCTGAATACGCCCGATCTCGGAAGCTAAGCAGGCTCGGGCCTGGTCAGTACTTGGATGGGAGACCGCCTGGGAATACCAGGTGCTGTAAGCTTTTGCATCTTTTACACACCAGAGGGCGACAAATCACGAGTTTTAACTTTGGATACACGCAATTTCATCATTATTTCAGATTTGACTTCCCCAAATACACAGGCATACAATAGATCTTGTTCTCCAACGTAAACGGTCCCTAGTAACTAGGGTACATTCGTAAATAAATTGAGCATCATGGCTAGAAGTGACTAAATGTTGCCTAATCTTTCTCATCGAGAAATGACACAATTACAGCAACACAAAAAGGAACTCCACCGGACAAAGTTCAGTGCTCACAAGGAGCCTCATTCAACACACACGGTTCCATTCCCATTCATGCAAAGCACGAAAGTGTAAAACTTGGGAACATACTTGAGAGCAAAGATCACATTCAATCTCATTCAAGGCACGGATGTGAATGCAACGGGATGAAATTACTGAAATGATGCCTGCCCTCGAACTGTGATGTTGGACTACCCGACTCGCCAATAATATTGGGTTCTGGTGTATTGAAATACAGGAGCAGCTGGATTTGTGTGTTTTCTTACCCCCTCACCATAGTTTGTCAAATGTTTAAACAACTGAACTTATATTCAAGGTTTGTTTCTCTTCATATGTTTTACTGGTTTACATTTGTCTCAGCAACCTGTTGAATGATTCTTCTGCTTTCAAAACAAAATGACAACAGGATGAATGCACACACTTGAAAATACAATACATGCAATGTTATGCATCATAGTGATGCAACCTCCTTTCAGTTTCATACTGCATGTCAATTGAAATCCTTACTGAAATGCACACCTTCTCAAGATTGCGCTTGACTGGCGTGTCAGGCACTCAATTACAGCTGTATTATCAAGACAATGTGTTCGTTTTGTAATATATAGTTCCGGTCTGGTGTGGCACCCCAGCTAACGCACAACGTTGCCACAACGTTTCGTGTTAGCAGGGACTGTCTGCGGCGCGCTGGTGTGTCCCGGACTTTAGAGTAGAGAGACAGTTCAACTGCAAGTATGAGCGGCAGAAACGGATATTGCCTTCCCTTTAAGTAGAGCGTCAGGGACAGCCTCCCTGGCTTACGGCCATGCTAGCCTGAATACGCCCGATCTCGTCCGATCTCGGAAGCTAAGCAGGCTTGGGCCTCGTCAGTACTTGGATGGGAGACCGCCTGGGAATACCAGTTGCTGTAAGCTTTTGCACCTTTTACAAACCAGAGGGCGACAAATCACGAGTTTTAACTTTGGATACACGCAATTTCATCATTATTTCAGATTTTACATCCCCAAGTACACAGGCATACAATAGATCTTGTTCTCCAACGTAAACGGTCCCTAGTAACTAGGGTACATTCGTCAATAAATTGAGCATCATGGCTAGAAGTGACTAAATGTTGCCTAATCTTTCTCATCAAGAAATGACACAATTACAGCAACAAAAAAGGAACTCCACCGGACAAAGTTCAGTGCTCACAAGGAGCATCATTCAACACACACGGTTCCATTCCCATTCATGCAAAGCACGAAAGTGTAAAACTTGGGAACGTACTTGAGAGCAATGATAACATTCAATCTCATTCAAGGCACGGATGTGAATGCAACGGGATGAAATTACTGAAATGATGCCTGCCCTCGAACTGTGATGATGGACTACCCGACTCGCCAATAATATTGGGTTCTGGTGTATTGAAATACAGGAGCTGCTGGATTTGTGTGTTTTCTTACCCCCTCACCATAGTTTGTCAAATGTTTAAACAACTGAACTTATATTCAAGGTTTGTTTCTCTTCATATGTTTTACTGGTTTACATTTGTCTCAGCAACCTGTTGAATGATTCTTCTGCTTTCAAAACAAAATGACAACAGGATGAATGCACACACTTGAAAATACAATACATGCAATGTTATGCATCATAGTGATGCAACCTCCTTTCAGTTTCATACTGCATGTCAATTGAAATCCTTACTGAAATGCACACCTTCTCAAGATTGCGCTTGACTGGCGTGTCAGGCACTCAATTACAGCTGTATTATCAAGACAATGTGTTCGTTTTGTAATATATAGTTCCGGTCTGGTGTGGCACCCCAGCTAACGCACAACGTTGCCACAACGTTTCGTGTTAGCAGGGACTGTCTGCGGCGCGCTGGTGTGTCCCGGGCTTTAGAGTAGAGAGACAGTTCAACTGTAAGTATGAACGGCAGAAACGGATATTGCCTTCCCTTTAAGTAGAGCGTCAGGGACAGCCTCACTGGCTTGCGGCCATACTAGCCTGAATACGCCCGATCTCGTCCGATCTCGGAAGCTAAGCAGGCTCGGGCCTGGTCAGTACTTGCATGGGAGACCGCCTGGGAATACCAGGTGCTGTAAGCTTTTGCATCTTTTACACACCAGAGGGCGACAAATCACGAGTTTTAACTTTGGATACACGCAATTTCATCATTATTTCAGATTTTACTTCCCCAAATACACAGGCATACAATAGATCTTGTTCTCCAACGTAAACGGTCCCTAGTAACTAGGGTACATTCGTAAATAAATTGAGCATCATGGCTAGAAGTGACTAAATGTTGCCTAATCTTTCTCATCGAGAAATGACACAATTACAGCAACACAAAAAGGAACTCCACCGGACAAAGTTCAGTGCTCACAAGGAGCCTCATTCAACACACACGGTTCCATTCCCATTCATGCAAAGCACGAAAGTGTAAAACTTGGGAACATACTTGAGAGCAAAGATCACATTCAATCTCATTCAAGGCACGGATGTGAATGCAACGGGATGAAATTACTGAAATGATGCCTGCCCTCGAACTGTGATGATGGACTACCCGACTCGCCAATAATATTGGGTTCTGGTGTATTGAAATACAGGAGCTGCTGGATTTGTGTGTTTTCTTACCCCCTCACCATAGTTTGTCAAATGTTTAAACAACTGAACTTATATTCAAGGTTTGTTTCTCTTCATATGTTTTACTGGTTTACATTTGTCTCAGCAACCTGTTGAATGATTCTTCTGCTTTCAAAACAAAATGACAACAGGATGAATGCACACACTTGAAAATACAATACATGCAATGTTATGCATCATAGTGATGCAACCTCCTTTCAGTTTCATACTGCATGTCAATTGAAATCCTTACTGAAATGCACACCTTCTCAAGATTGCGCTTGACTGGCGTGTCAGGCACTCAATTACAGCTGTTTTATCAAGACAATGTGTTCGTTTTGTAATATATAGTTCCGGTCTGGTGTGGCACCCCAGCTAACGCACAACGTTGCCACAATGTTGCCACAACGTGGCGTGTTAGCAGGGACTGTCTGCGGTGCGCTGCTGTGTCCCGGGCTTTAGAGTAGAGAGACAGTTCAACTGTAAGTATGAACGGCAGAAACGGATATTGCCTTCCCTTTAAGTAGAGCATCAGGGACAGCCTCCCTGGCTTACGGCCATACTAGCCTGAATACGCCCGATCTCGTCCGATCTCGGAAGCCAAGCAGGCTCGGGCCTGGTCGGTACTTGGATGGGAGACCGCCTGGGAATACCAGGTGCTGTAAGCTTTTGCACCTTTTACACACCAGAGGGCGACAAATCACGAGTTTTAACTTTTGATACACACAATTTCATCATTATTTCAGATTTGACTTCCCCAAATACACAGGCATACAATAGATCTTGTTCTCCAACGTAAACGGTCCCTAGTAACTAGGGTACATTCGTAAATAAATTGAGCATCATGGCTAGAAGTGACTAAATGTTGCCTAATCTTTCTCATCAAGAAATGACACAATTACAGCAACACAAAAAGGAACTCCACCGGACAAAGTTCAGTGCTCACAAGGAGCCTCATTCAACACACACGGTTCCATTCCCATTCATGCAAAGCACTAAAGTGTAAAACTTGGGAACATACTTGAGAGCAAAGATCACATTCAATCTCATTCAAGGCACGGATGTGAATGCAACGGGATGAAATTACTGAAATGATGCCTGCCCTCGAACTGTGATGATGGACTACCCGACTCACCAATAATATTGGCTTCTGGTGTATTGAAGTACAGGAGCTGCTGGATTTGTGTGTTTTCTTACCCCCTCACCATAGTTTGTCAAATGTTTAAACAACTGAACTTATATTCAAGGTTTGTTTCTCTTCATATGTTTTACTGGTTTACATTTGTCTCAGCAACCTGTTGAATGATTCTTCTGCTTTCAAAACAAAATGACAACAGGATGAATGCACACACTTGAAAA
This sequence comes from Amia ocellicauda, assembly GCF_036373705.1. Taxonomy (NCBI): domain Eukaryota; kingdom Metazoa; phylum Chordata; class Actinopteri; order Amiiformes; family Amiidae; genus Amia; species Amia ocellicauda. Next base: position 312,756 of record NW_027103000.1, on the reverse strand, counting down.
TACAATACATGCAATGTTATGCATCATAGTGATGCAACCTCCTTTCAGTTTCATACTGCATGTCAATTGAAATCCTTACTGAAATGTACACCTTCTCAAGATTGCGCTTGACTGGCGTGTCAGGCACTCAATTACAGCTGTTTTATCAAGACAATGTGTTCGTTTTGTAAAATATAGTTCCGGTCTGGTGTGGCACCCCAGCTAACGCACAACGTTGCCACAACGTTGCCACAACGTGGCGTGTTAGCAGGGACTGTCTGCGGCGCGCTGGTGTGTCCCGGGCTTTAGAGTAGAGAGACAGTTCAACTGTAAGTATGATCGGCAGAAACGGATATTGCCTTCCCTTTAAGTAGAGCGTCAGGGACAGCCTCCCTGGCTTACGGCCATACTAGCCTGAATACGCCCGATCTCGTCCGATCTCGGAAGCCAGGCAGGCTCGGGCCTGGTCAGTACTTGGATGGGGGACCGCCTGGGAATACCAGGTGCTGTAAGCTTTTGCACCTTTTACACACCAGAGGGCGACAAATCACGAGTTTTAACTTTGGATACACACAATTTCATCATTATTTCAGATTTTACTTCCCCAAATACACAGGCATACAATAGATCTTGTTCTCCAATGTAAACGGTCCCTAGTAACTAGGGTACATTCGTAAATAAATTGAGCATCATGGCTAGAAGTGACTAAATGTTGCCTAATCTTTCTCATCAAGAAATGACACAATTACAGCAACACAAAAAGGAACTCCACCGGACAAAGTTCAGTGCTCACAAGGAGCCTCATTCAACACACACGGTTCCATTCCCATTCATGCAAAGCACGAAAGTGTAAAACTTGGGAACATACTTGAGAGCAAAGATCACATTCAATCTCATTCAAGGCACGGATGTGAATGCAACGGGATGAAATTACTGAAATGATGCCTGCCCTCGAACTGTGATGATGGACTACCCGACTCACCAATAATATTGGCTTCTGGTGTATTGAAGTACAGGAGCTGCTGGATTTGTGTGTTTTCTTACCCCCTCACCATAGTTTGTCAAATGTTTAAACAACTGAACTTATATTCAAGGTTTGTTTCTCTTCATATGTTTTACTGGTTTACATTTGTCTCAGCAACCTGTTGAATGATTCTTCTGCTTTCAAAACAAAATGACAACAGGATGAATGCACACACTTGAAAATACAATACATGCAATGTTATGCATCATAGTGATGCAACCTCCTTTCAGTTTCATACTGCATGTCAATTGAAATCCTTACTGAAATGTACACCTTCTCAAGATTGCGCTTGACTGGCGTGTCAGGCACTCAATTACAGCTGTTTTATCAAGACAATGTGTTCGTTTTGTAAAATATAGTTCCGGTCTGGTGTGGCACCCCAGCTAACGCACAACGTTGCCACAACGTTGCCACAACGTGGCGTGTTAGCAGGGACTGTCTTTTCTTCGCCGGTGTGTCCCGGACTTTAGAGTAGAGAGACAGTTCAACTGCAAGTATGAGCGGCAGAAACGGATATTGCCTTCCCTTTAAGTAGTGCGTCAGGGACAGCCTCTCTGGCTTACGGCCATACTAGCCTGAATACGCCCGATCTCGTCCGATCTCAGAAGCTAAGCAGGCTCTGGCCTGGTTAGTACTTGGATGGGAGACTGCCTGGGAATACCAGGTGCTGTAAGCTTTTGCATCTTTTACACACCAGAGGGCGACAAATCACGAGTTTTAACTTTGGATACACGCAATTTCATCATTATTTCAGATTTTACTTCCCCAAATACACAGGCATACAATAGATCTTGTTCTCCAACGTAAACGGTCCCTAGTAACTAGCGTACATTCGTAAATAAATTGAGCATCATGGCTAGAAGTGACTAAATGTTGCCTAATCTTTCTCATCAAGAAATGACACAATTACAGCAACACAAAAAGGAACTCCACTGGACAAAGTTCAGTGCTCACAAGGAGCTTCATTCAACACACACGGTTCCATTCCCATTCATGCAAAGCATGAAAGTGTAAAACTTGGAAATATACTTGAGAGTAAAGATCACATTCAATCTCATTCAAGGCACGGATGTGAATGCAACGGGATGAAATTACTGAAATGATGCCTGCCCTCGAACTGTGATGATGGACTGCCCGACTCGCCAATAATATTGGGTTTTGGTGTATTGAAATACAGGAGCTGCTGGATTTGTGTGTTTTCTTACCCCCTCACCATAGTTTGTCAAATGTTTAAACAACTGAACTTATATTCAAGGTTTGTTTCTCTTCATATGTTTTACTGGTTAAATTTGTCTCAGCAACCTGTTGAATGATTCTTCTGCTTTCAAATTAAAATGACAACAGGATGAATGCACACACATGAAAATACAATACATGCAATGTTATGCATCATAGTGATGCAACCTCCTTTCAGTTTCATACTGCATGTCAATTGAAATCCTTACTGAAATGCACACCTTCTCAAGATTGCGCTTGACTGGCGTGTCAGGCACTCAATTACAGCTGTTTTATCAAGACAATGTGTTCGTTTTGTAAAATATAGTTCCGGTCTGGTGTGGCACCCCAGCTAACGCACAACGTTGCCACAACGTTTCGTGTTAGCAGGGACTGTCTACGGCGCGCTGGTGTGTCCCGGACTTTAGAGTAGAGAGACAGTTCAACTGCAAGTATGAGCGGCAGAAACGGATATTGCCTTCCCTTTAAGTAGAGCGTCAGGGACAGCCTCCCTGGCTTACGGCCATACTAGCCTGAATACGCCCGGTCTCGTCCGATCTCGGAAGCTAAGCAGGCTCGGGCCTGGTCAGTACTTGAATGGGAGACCGCCTGGGAATACCAGGTGCTGTAAGCTTTTGCACACCAGAGGGCGACAAATCACGAGTTTTAACTTTGGATACACGCAATTTCATCATTATTTCAGATTTGACTTCCCCAAATACACAGGCATACAATAGATCTTGTTCTCCAACGTAAACGGTCCCTAGTAACTAGGGTACATTCGTAAATAAATTGAGCATCATGGCTAGAAGTGACTAAATGTTGCCTAATCTTTCTCATCGAGAAATGACACAATTACAGCAACACAAAAAGGAACTCCACCGGACAAAGTTCAGTGCTCACAAGGAGCCTCATTCAACACACACGGTTCCATTCCCATTCATGCAAAGCACGAAAGTGTAAAACTTGGGAACATACTTGAGAGCAAAGATCACATTCAATCTCATTCAAGGCACGGATGTGAATGCAACGGGATGAAATTACTGAAATGATGCCTGCCCTCGAACTGTGATGATGGACTACCCGACTCGCCAATAATATTGGCTTCTGGTGTATTGAAATACAGGAGCTGCTGGATTTGTGTCATTTCTTACCCCCTCACCATAGTTTGTCAAATGTTTAAACAACTGAACTTATATTCAAGGTTTGTTTCTCTTCATATGTTTTACTGGTTTACATTTGTCTCAGCAACCTGTTGAATGATTCTTCTGCTTTCAAAACAAAATGACAACAGGATGAATGCACACACTTGAAAATACAATACATGCAATGTTATGCATCATAGTGATGCAACCTCCTTTCAGTTTCATACTGCATGTCAATTGAAATCCTTACTGAAATGCACACCTTCTCAAGATTGCGCTTGAATGGCGTGTCAGGCACTCAATTACAGCTGTTTTATCAAGACAATGTGTTCGTTTTGTAATACATAGGTCTGGTGTGGCACCCCAGCTAACGCACAACGTTGCCACAACGTTTCGTGTTAGCAGGGACTGTCTGCGGCGTGCTGGTGTGTCCCGGACTTTAGAGTAGAGAGACAGTTCAACTGTAAGTATGAGCGGCAGAAACGGATATTGCCTTCCCTTTAAGTAGAGCGTCAGGGACAGCCTCCCTGGCTTACGGCCATACTAGCCTGAATACGCCCGATCTCGTCCGATCTCGGAAACTAAGCAGGCTCGGGCCTGGTCAGTACTTGGATGGGAGACCGCCTGGGAATACCAGGTGCTGTAAGCTTTTGCATCTTTTACACACCAGAGGGCGACAAATCACGAGTTTTAACTTTGGATACACGCAATTTCATCATTATTTCAGATTTGACTTCCCCAAATACACAGGCATACAATAGATCTTGTTCTCCAATGTAAACGGTCCCTAGTAACTAGGGTACATTCGTAAATAAATTGAGCATCATGGCTAGAAGTGACTAAATGTTGCCTAATCTTTCTCATCGAGAAATGACACAATTACAGCAACACAAAAAGGAACTCCACCGGACAAAGTTCAGTGCTCACAAGGAGCCTCATTCAACACACACGGTTCCATTCCCATTCATGCAAAGCACGAAAGTGTAAAACTTGGGAACATACTTGAGAGCAAAGATCACATTCAATCTCATTCAAGGCACGGATGTGAATGCAACGGGATGAAATTACTGAAATGATGCCTGCCCTCGAACTGTGATGATGGACTACCCGACTCGCCAATAATATTGGGTTCTGGTGTATTGAAATACAGGAGCTGCTGGATTTGTGTGTTTTCTTACCCCCTCACCATAGTTTGTCAAATGTTTAAACAACTGAACTTATATTCAAGGTTTGTTTCTCTTCATATGTTTTACTGGTTTACATTTGTCTCAGCAACCTGTTGAATGATTCTTCTGCTTTCAAAACAAAATGACAACAGGATGAATGCACACACTTGTAAAAACAATACATGCAATGTTATGCATCATAGTGATGCAACCTCCTTTCAGTTTCATACTGCATGTCAATTGAAATCCTTACTGAAATGCACACCTTCTCAAGATTGCGCTTGACTGGCGTGTCAGGCACTCAATTACAGCTGTTTTATCAAGACAATGTGTTCGTTTTGTAATATATAGTTCCGGTCTGGTGTGGCACCCCAGCTAACGCACAACGTTGCCACAATGTTGCCACAACGTGGCGTGTTAGCAGGGACTGTCTGCGGCGCGCTGGTGTGTCCCGGGCTTTAGAGTAGAGAGACAGTTCAACTGTAAGTATGAACGGCAGAAACGGATATTGCCTTCCCTTTAAGTAGAGCGTCAGGGACAGCATTCCTAGCTCACGGCCATACTAGCCTGAATACGCCCGATCTCGTCCGATCTCGGAAGCTAAGCAGGCTCGGGCCTGGTCAGTACTTGGATGGGAGACCGCCTGGGAATACCAGGTGCTGTAAGCTTTTGCATCTTTTACACACCAGAGGGCGACATATCACGAGTTTTAACTTTGGATACACGCAATTTCATCATTATTTCAGATTTGACTTCCCCAAATACACAGGCATACAATAGATCTTGTTCTCCAATGTAAACGGTCCCTAGTAACTAGGGTACATTCATAAATAAATTGAGCATCATGGCTAGAAGTGACTAAATGTTGCCTAATCTTTCTCATCGAGAAATGACAGAATTACAGCAACACAAAAAGGAACTCCACCGGACAAAGTTCAGTGCTCACAAGGAGCCTCATTCAACACACACGGTTCCATTCCCATTCATGCAAAGCACGAAAGTGTAAAACTTGGGAACATACTTGAGAGCAAAGATCACATTCAATCTCATTCAAGGCACGGATGTGAATGCAACAAGATGAAATTACTGAAATGATGCCTGCCCTCGAACTGTGATGATGGACTACCCGACTCGCCAATAATATTGGGTTCTGGTGTATTGAAATACAGGAGCTGCTGGATTTGTGTGTTTTCTTACCCCCTCACCATAGTTTGTCAAATGTTTAAACAACTGAACTTATATTCAAGGTTTGTTTCTCTTCATATGTTTTACTGGTTTACATTTGTCTCAGCAACCTGTTGAATGATTCTTCTGCTTTCAAAACAAAATGACAACAGGATGAATGCACACACTTGAAAATACAATACATGCAATGTTATGCATCATAGTGATGCAACCTCCTTTCAGTTTCATACTGCATGTCAATTTAAATCCTTACTGAAATGCACACCTTCTCAAGATTGCGCTTGACTGGCGTGTCAGGCACTCAATTACAGCTGTTTTATCAAGACAATGTGTTCGTTTTGTAATATATAGTTCCGGTCTGGTGTGGCACCCCAGCTAACGCACAACGTTGCCACAATGTTGCCACAACGTGGCGTGTTAGCAGGGACTGTCTGCGGCGCGCTGGTGTGTCCCGGGCTTTAGAGTAGAGAGACAGTTCAACTGTAAGTATGAACGGCAGAAACGGATATTGCCTTCCCTTTAAGTAGAGCGTCAGGGACAGCCTCCCTGGCTTACGGCCATACTAGCCTGAATACGCCCGATCTCGTCCGATCTCGGAAGCTAAGCAGGCTTGGGCCTGGTCAGTACTTGGATGGGAGACTGCCTGGAAATACCAGGTGCTGTAAGCTTTTGCATCTTTTACACACCAGAGGGCGACAAATCACGAGTTTTAACTTTGGATACACGCAATTTCATCATTATTTCAGATTTGACTTCCCCAAATACACAGGCATACAATAGATCTTGTTCTCCAACGTAAACGGTCCCTAGTAACTAGGGTACATTCGTAAATAAATTGAGCATCATGGCTAGAAGTGACTAAATGTTGCCTAATCTTTCTCATCGAGAAATGACACAATTACAGCAACACAAAAAGGAACTCCACCGGACAAAGTTCAGTGCTCACAAGGAGCTTCATTCAACACATACGGTTCCATTCCCATTCATGCAAAGCACGAAAGTGTAAAACTTGGGAACATACTTGAGAGCAAAGATCACATTCAATCTCATTCAAGGCACGGATGTGAATGCAACGGGATGAAATTACTGAAATTATGCCTGCCCTCGAACTGTGATGATGGACTACCCGACTCGCCAATAATATTGGGTTCTGGTGTATTGAAGTACAGGAGCTGCTGGATTTGTGTGTTTTCTTACCCCCTCACCATAGTTTGTCAAATGTTTAAACAACTGAACTTATATTCAAGGTTTGTTTCTCTTCATATGTTTTACTGGTTTACATTTGTCTCAGCAACCTGTTGAATGATTCTTCTGCTTTCAAAACAAAATGACAACAGGATGAATGCACACACTTGAAAATACAATACATGCAATGTTATGCATCATAGTGATGCAACCTCCTTTCAGTTTCATACTGCATGTCAATTGAAATCCTTACTGAAATGCACACCTTCTCAAGATTGCGCTTGACTGGCGTGTCAGGCACTCAATTACAGCTGTTTTATCAAGACAATGTGTTCGTTTTGTAATATATAGTTCCGGTCTGGTGTGGCACCCCAGCTAACGCACAACGTTGCCACAACGTTTCGTGTTAGCAGGGACTGTCTGCGGCGCGCTGGTGTGTCCCGGACTTTAGAGTAGAGAGACAGTTCAATTGCAAGTATGAGCGGCAGAAACGGATATTGCCTTCCCTTTAAGTAGAGCGTCAGGGACAGCCTCTCTGGCTTACGGCCATACTAGCCTGAATACGCCCGATCTCATCCGATCTCGGAAGCTAAGCAGGCTCGGGCCTGGTCAGTACTTGGATGGGAGACCGCCTGGGAATACCAGGTGCTGTAAGCTTTTGCATCTTTTACACACCAGAGGGCGACAAATCACGAGTTTTAACTTTGGATACACGCAATTTCATCATTATTTCAGATTTGACTTCCCCAAATACACAGGCATACAATAGATCTTGTTCTCCAACGTAAACGGTCCCTAGTAACTAGTGTACATTCGTAAATAAATTGAGCATCATGGCTAGAAGTGACTAAATGTTGCCTAATCTTTCTCATCGAGAAATGACACAATTACAGCAACACAAAAAGGAACTCCACCGGACAAAGTTCAGTGCTCACAAGGAGCCTCATTCAACACACACGGTTCCATTCCCATTCATGCAAAGCACGAAAGTGTAAAACTTGGGACAATACTTGAGAGCAAAGATCACATTCAATCTCATTCAAGGCACGGATGTGAATGCAACGGGATGAAATTACTGAAATGATGCCTGCCCTCGAACTGTGATGATGGACTACCCGACTCGCCAATAATATTGGGTTCTGGTGTATTGAAATACAGGAGCTGCTGGATTTGTGTGTTTTCTTACCCCCTCACCATAGTTTGTCAAATGTTTAAACAACTGAACTTATATTCAAGGTTTGTTTCTCTTCATATGTTTTACTGGTTTACATTTGTCTCAGCAACCTGTTGAATGATTCTTCTGCTTTCAAAACAAAATGACAACAGGATGAATGCACACACTTGAAAATACAATACATGCAATGTTATGCATCATAGTGATGCAACCTCCTTTCAGTTTCATACTGCATGTCAATTGAAATCCTTACTGAAATGCACACCTTCTCAAGATTGCGCTTGACTGGCGTGTCAGGCACTCAATTACAGCTGTTTTATCAAGACAATGTGTTCGTTTTGTAATATATAGTTCCGGTCTGGTGTGGCACCCCAGCTAACGCACAACGTTGCCACAATGTTGCCACAACGTGGCGTGTTAGCAGGGACTATCTGCGGCGCGCTGCTGTGTCCCGGGCTTTAGAGTAGAGAGACAGTTCAACTGTAAGTATGAACGGCAGAAACGGATATTGCCTTCCCTTTAAGTAGAGCGTCAGGGACAGCCTTTCTGGCTTACGGCCATACTAGCCTGAATACGCCCGATCTCGTCCGATCTCGGAAGCTAAGCAGGCTCGGGCCTGGTCAGTACTTGGATGGGAGACCGCCTGGGAATACCAGGTGCTGTAAGCTTTTGCATCTTTTACACACCAGAGGGCGACAAATCACGAGTTTTAACTTTGGATACACGCAATTTCATCATTATTTCAGATTTGACTTCCCCAAATACACAGGCATACAATAGATCTTGTTCTCCAACGTAAACGGTCCCTAGTAACTAGGGTACATTCATAAATAAATTGAGCATCATGGCTAGAAGTGACTAAATGTTGCCTAATCTTTCTCATCGAGAAATGACACAATTACAGCAACACAAAAAGGAACTCCACCGGACAAAGTTCAGTGCTCACAAGGAGCCTCATTCAACACACACGGTTCCATTCCCATTCATGCAAAGCACGAAAGTGTAAAACTTGGGAACATACTTGAGAGCAAAGATCACATTCAATCTCATTCAAGGCACGGATGTGAATGCAACGGGATGAAATTACTGAAATGATGCCTGCCCTCGAACTGTGATGATGGACTACCCGACTCGCCAATAATATTGGGTTCTGGTGTATTGAAATACAGGAGCTGCTGGATTTGTGTGTTTTCTTACCCCCTCACCATAGTTTGTCAAATGTTTAAACAACTGAACTTATATTCAAGGTTTGTTTCTCTTCATATGTTTTACTGGTTTACATTTGTCTCAGCAACCTCAGCAAAAATGATTCTTCTACTTTCAAAACAAAATGACAACAGGATGAATGCACACACTTGAAAATACAATACATGCAATGTTATGCATCATAGTGATGCAACCTCCTTTCAGTTTCATACTGCATGTCAATTGAAATCCTTACTGAAATGCACACCTTCTCAAGATTGCGCTTGACTGGCGTGTCAGGCACTCAATTACAGCTGTTTTATCAAGACAATGTGTTCGTTTTGTAATATATAGTTCCGGTCTGGTGTGGCACCCCAGCTAACGCACAACGTTGCCACAACGTTTCGTGTTAGCAGGGACTGTCTGCGGCGCGCTGGTGTGTCCCGGACTTTAGAGTAGAGAGACAGTTCAACTGCAAGTATGAGCGGCAGAAACGGATATTGCCTTCCCTTTAAGTAGAGCGTCAGGGACAGCCTCCCTGGCTTACGGCCATACTAGCCAGAATACGCCCGATCTCGTCCGATCTCGGAAGCTAAGCAGGCTCGGGCCTGGTCAGTACTTGGATGGGAGACCGCCTGGGAATACCAGGTGCTGTAAGCTTTTGCATCTTTTACACACCAGAGGGCGACAAATCACGAGTTTTAACTTTGGATACACGCAATTTCATCATTATTTCAGATTTGACTTCCCCAAATACACAGGCATACAATAGATCTTGTTCTCCAACGTAAACGGTCCCTAGTAACTAGGGTACATTCGTAAATAAATTGAGCATCATGGCTAGAAGTGACTAAATGTTGCCTAATCTTTCTCATCGAGAAATTACACAATTACAGCAACACAAAAAGGAACTCCACCGGACAAAGTTCAGTGCTCACAAGGAGCCTCATTCAACACACACGGTTCCATTCCCATTCATGCAAAGCACGAAAGTGTAAAACTTGGGAACATACTTGAGAGCAAAGATCACATTCAATCTCATTCAAGGCACGGATGTGAATGCAACGGGATGAAATTACTGAAATGATGCCTGCCCTCGAACTGTGATGATGGACTACCCGACTCGCCAATAATATTGGGTTCTGGTGTATTGAAATACAGGAGCTGCTGGATTTGTGTGTTTTCTTACCCCCTCACCATAGTTTGTCAAATGTTTAAACAACTGAACTTATATTCAAGGTTTGTTTCTCTTCATATGTTTTACTGGTTTACATTTGTCTCAGCAACCTCAGCAAAAATGATTCTTCTACTTTCAAAACAAAATGACAACAGGATGAATGCACACACTTGAAAATACAATACATGCAATGTTATGCATCATAGTGATGCAACCTCCTTTCAGTTTCATACTGCATGTCAATTGAAATCCTTACTGAAATGCACACCTTCTCAAGATTGCGCTTGACTGGCGTGTCAGGCACTCAATTACAGCTGTTTTATCAAGACAATGTGTTCGTTTTGTAATATATAGTTCCGGTCTGGTGTGGCACCCCAGCTAACGCACAACGTTGCCACAACGTTTCGTGTTAGCAGGGACTGTCTGCGGCGCGCTGGTGTGTCCCGGACTTTAGAGTAGAGAGACAGTTCAACTGCAAGTATGAGCGGCAGAAACGGATATTGCCTTCCCTTTAAGTAGAGCGTCAGGGACAGCCTCCCTGGCTTACGGCCATACTAGCCTGAATACGCCCGATCTCGTCCGATCTCGGAAGCTAAGCAGGCTCGGGCCTGGTCAGTACTTGGATGGGAGACCGCCTGGGAATACCAGGTGCTGTAAGCTTTTGCATCTTTTACACACCAGAGGGCGACAAATCACGAGTTTTAACTTTGGATACACGCAATTTCATCATTATTTCAGATTTGACTTCCCCAAATACACAGGCATACAATAGATCTTGTTCTCCAACGTAAACGGTCCCTAGTAACTAGGGTACATTCGTAAATAAATTGAGCATCATGGCTAGAAGTGACTAAATGTTGCCTAATCTTTCTCATCGAGAAATTACACAATTACAGCAACACAAAAAGGAACTCCACCGGACAAAGTTCAGTGCTCACAAGGAGCCTCATTCAACACACACGGTTCCATTCCCATTCATGCAAAGCACGAAAGTGTAAAACTTGGGAACATACTTGAGAGCAAAGATCACATTCAATCTCATTCAAGGCACGGATGTGAATGCAACGGGATGAAATTACTGAAATGATGCCTGCCCTCGAACTGTGATGATGGACTACCCGACTCGCCAATAATATTGGGTTCTGGTGTATTGAAATACAGGAGCTGCTGGATTTGTGTGTTTTCTTACCCCCTCACCATAGTTTGTCAAATGTTTAAACAACTGAACTTATATTCAAGGTTTGTTTCTCTTCATATGTTTTACTGGTTTACATTTGTCTCAGCAACCTGTTGAATGATTCTTCTGCTTTCAAAACAAAATGACAACAGGATGAATGCACACACTTGAAAATACAATACATGCAATGTTATGCATCATAGTGATGCAACCTCCTTTCAGTTTCATACTGCATGTCAATTGAAATCCTTACTGAAATGCACACCTTCTCAAGATTGCGCTTGACTGGCGTGTCAGGCACTCAATTACAGCTGTTTTATCAAGACAATGTGTTCGTTTTGTAATATATAGTTCCGGTCTGGTGTGGCACCCCAGCTAACGTACAACGTTGCCACAACGTTTCGTGTTAGCAGGGACTGTCTGCGGCGCGCTGGTGTGTCCCGGACTTTAGAGTAGAGAGACAGTTCAACTGCAAGTATGAGCGGCAGAAACGGATATTGCCTTCCCTTTAAGTAGAGCGTCAGGGACAGCCTCCCTGGCTTACGGCCATACTAGCCTGAATACGCCCGATCTCGTCCGATCTCGGAAGCTAAGCAGGCTCGGGCCTGGTCAGTACTTGGATGGGAGACCACCTGGGAAAACCAGGTGCTGTAAGCTTTTGCATCTTTTACACACCAGAGGGCGACAAATCACGAGTTTTAACTTTGGATACACGCAATTTCATCATTATTTCAGATTTGACTTCCCCAAATACACAGGCATACAATAGATCTTGTTCTCCAACGTAAACGGTCCCTAGTAACTAGGGTACATTCGTAAATAAATTGAGCATCATGGCTAGAAGTGACTAAATGTTGCCTAATCTTTCTCATCGAGAAATGACACAATTACAGCAACACAAAAAGGAACTCCACCGGACAGAGTTCAGTGCTCACAAGGAGCCTCATTCAACACACACGGTTCCATTCCCATTCATGCAAAGCACGAAAGTGTAAAACTTGGGAACATACTTGAGAGCAAAGATCACATTCAATCTCATTCAAGGCACGGATGTGAATGCAACGGGATGAAATTACTGAAATGATGCCTGCCCTCGAACTGTGATGATGGACTACCCGACTCGCCAATAATATTGGGTTCTGGTGTATTGAAATACAGGAGCTGCTGGATTTGTGTGTTTTCTTACCCCCTCACCATAGTTTGTCAAATGTTTAAACAACTGAACTTATATTCAAGGTTTGTTTCTCTTCATATGTTTTACTGGTTTACATTTGTCTCAGCAACCTGTTGAATGATTCTTCTGCTTTCAAAACAAAATGACAACAGGATGAATGCACACACTTGAAAATACAATACATGCAATGTAATGCATCATAGTGATGCAACCTCCTTTCAGTTTCATACTGCATGACAATTGAAATCCTTACTGAAATGCACACCTTCTCAAGATTGCGCTTGACTGGCGTGTCAGGCACTCAATTACAGCTGTTTTATCAAGAGAATGTGTTCGTTTTGTAATATATAGTTCCGGTCTGGTGTGGCACCCCAGCTAACGCACAACGTTGCCACAATGTTGCCACAACGTGGCGTGTTATCAGGGACTGTCTGCGGCGCGCTGGTGTGTCCCGGGCTTTAGAGTAGAGAGACAGTTCAACTGTAAGTATGAACGGCAGAAACGGATATTGCCTTCCCTTTAAGTAGAGCGTCAGGGACAGCCTCCCTGGCTTACGGCCATACTAGCCTGAATACGCCCGATCTCGTCCGATCTCGGAAGCTAAGCAGGCTCGGGCCTGGTCAGTACTTGGATGGGAGACCGCCTGGGAATACCAGGTGCTGTAAGCTTTTGCATCTTTTACACACCAGAGGGCGACAAATCACGAGTTTTAACTTTGGATACACGCAATTTCATCATTATTTCAGATTTGACTTCCCCAAATACACAGGCATACAATAGATCTTGTTCTCCAACGTAAACGGTCCCTAGTAACTAGGGTACATTCATAAATAAATTGAGCATCATGGCTAGAAGTGACTAAATGTTGCCTAATCTTTCTCATCGAGAAATGACACAATTACAGCAACACAAAAAGGAACTCCACCGGACAAAGTTCAGTGCTCACAAGGAGCCTCATTCAACACACACGGTTCCATTCCCATTCATGCAAAGCACGAAAGTGTAAAACTTGGGAACATACTTGAGAGCAAAGATCACATTCAATCTCATTCAAGGCACGGATGTGAATGCAACGGGATGAAATTACTGAAATGATGCCTGCCCTCGAACTGTGATGATGGACTACCCGACTCGCCAATAATATTGGGTTCTGGTGTATTGAAATACAGGAGCTGCTGGATTTGTGTGTTTTCTTACCCCCTCACCATAGTTTGTCAAATGTTTAAACAACTGAACTTATATTCAAGGTTTGTTTCTCTTCATATGTTTTACTGGTTTACATTTGTCTCAGCAACCTCAGCAAAAATGATTCTTCTACTTTCAAAACAAAATGACAACAGGATGAATGCACACACTTGAAAATACAATACATGCAATGTTATGCATCATAGTGATGCAACCTCCTTTCAGTTTCATACTGCATGTCAATTGAAATCCTTACTGAAATGCACACCTTCTCAAGATTGCGCTTGACTGGCGTGTCAGGCACTCAATTACAGCTGTTTTATCAAGACAATGTGTTCGTTTTGTAATATATAGTTCCGGTCTGGTGTGGCACCCCAGCTAACGCACAACGTTGCCACAACGTTTCGTGTTAGCAGGGACTGTCTGCGGCGCGCTGGTGTGTCCCGGACTTTAGAGTAGAGAGACAGTTCAACTGCAAGTATGAGCGGCAGAAACGGATATTGCCTTCCCTTTAAGTAGAGCGTCAGGGACAGCCTCCCTGGCTTACGGCCATACTAGCCTGAATACGCCCGATCTCGTCCGATCTCGGAAGCTAAGCAGGCTCGGGCCTGGTCAGTACTTGGATGGGAGACCGCCTGGGAATACCAGGTGCTGTAAGCTTTTGCATCTTTTACACACCAGAGGGCGACAAATCACGAGTTTTAACTTTGGATACTCGCAATTTCATCATTATTTCAGATTTGACTTCCCCAAATACACAGGCATACAATAGATCTTGTTCTCCAACGTAAACGGTCCCTAGTAACTAGGGTACATTCGTAAATAAATTGAGCATCATGGCTAGAAGTGACTAAATGTTGCCTAATCTTTCTCATCGAGAAATTACACAATTACAGCAACACAAAAAGGAACTCCACCGGACAAAGTTCAGTGCTCACAAGGAGCCTCATTCAACACACACGGTTCCATTCCCATTCATGCAAAGCACGAAAGTGTAAAACTTGGGAACATACTTGAGAGCAAAGATCACATTCAATCTCATTCAAGGCACGGATGTGAATGCAACGGGATGAAATTACTGAAATGATGCCTGCCCTCGAACTGTGATGATGGACTACCCGACTCGCCAATAATATTGGCTTCTGGTGTATTGAAATACAGGAGCTGCTGGATTTGTGTCATTTCTTACCCCCTCACCATAGTTTGTCAAATGTTTAAACAACTGAACTTATATTCAAGGTTTGTTTCTCTTCATATGTTTTACTGGTTTACATTTGTCTCAGCAACCTGTTGAATGATTCTTCTGCTTTCAAAACAAAATGACAACAGGATGAATGCACACACTTGAAAATACAATACATGCAATGTTATGCATCATAGTGATGCAACCTCCTTTCAGTTTCATACTGCATGTCAATTGAAATCCTTACTGAAATGCACACCTTCTCAAGATTGCGCTTGACTGGCGTGTCAGGCACTCAATTACAGCTGTTTTATCAAGACAATGTGTTCGTTTTGTAAAATATAGTTCCGGTCTGGTGTGGCACCCCAGCTAACGCACAACGTTGCCACAATGTTGCCACAACGTGGCGTGTTAGCAGGGACTGTCTGCGGCGCGCTGGTGTGTCCCGGGCTTTAGAGTAGAGAGACAGTTCAACTGTAAGTATGAACGGCAGAAACGGATATTGCCTTCCCTTTAAGTAGAGCGTCAGGGACAGCCTCCCTGGCTTACGGCCATACTAGCCTGAATACGCCCGATCTCGTCCGATCTCGGAAGCCAAGCAGGCTCGGGCCTGGTCAGTACTTGGATGGGAGACCGCCTGGGAATACCAGGTGCTGTAAGCTTTTGCATCTTTTACACACCAGAGGGCGACAAATCACGAGTTTTAACTTTGGATACACGCAATTTCATCATTATTTCAGATTTGACTTCCCCAAATACACAGGCATACAATAGATCTTGTTCTCCAACGTAAACGGTCCCTAGTAACTAGGGTACATTCGTAAATAAATTGAGCATCATGGCTAGAAGTGACTAAATGTTGCCTAATCTTTCTCATCGAGAAATGACACAATTACAGCAACACAAAAAGGAACTCCACCGGACAAAGTTCAGTGCTCACAAGGAGCCTCATTCAACACACACGGTTCCATTCCCATTCATGCAAAGCACGAAAGTGTAAAACTTGGGAACATACTTGAGAGCAAAGATCACATTCAATCTCATTCAAGGCACGGATGTGAATGCAACGGGATGAAATTACTGAAATGATGCCTGCCCTCGAACTGTGATGATGGACTACCCGACTCGCCAATAATATTGGGTTCTGGTGTATTGAAATACAGGAGCTGCTGGATTTGTGTGTTTTCTTACCCCCTCACCATAGTTTGTCAAATGTTTAAACAACTGAACTTATATTCAAGGTTTGTTTCTCTTCATATGTTTTACTGGTTTACATTTGTCTCAGCAACCTGTTGAATGATTCTTCTGCTTTCAAAACAAAATGACAACAGGATGAATGCACACACTTGAAAATACAATACATGCAATGTTATGCATCATAGTGATGCAACCTCCTTTCAGTTTCATACTGCATGTCAATTGAAATCCTTACTGAAATGCACACCTTCTCAAGATTGCGCTTGAATGGCGTGTCAGGCACTCAATTACAGCTGTTTTATCAAGACAATGTGTTCGTTTTGTAATACATAGGTCTGGTGTGGCACCCCAGCTAACGCACAACGTTGCCACAACGTTTCGTGTTAGCAGGGACTGTCTGCGGCGTGCTGGTGTGTCCCGGACTTTAGAGTAGAGAGACAGTTCAACTGTAAGTATGAGCGGCAGAAACGGATATTGCCTTCCCTTTAAGTAGAGCGTCAGGGACAGCCTCCCTGGCTTACGGCCATACTAGCCTGAATACGCCCGATCTCGTCCGATCTCGGAAACTAAGCAGGCTCGGGCCTGGTCAGTACTTGGATGGGAGACCGCCTGGGAATACCAGGTGCTGTAAGCTTTTGCATCTTTTACACACCAGAGGGCGACAAATCACGAGTTTTAACTTTGGATACACGCAATTTCATCATTATTTCAGATTTGACTTCCCCAAATACACAGGCATACAATAGATCTTGTTCTCCAATGTAAACGGTCCCTAGTAACTAGGGTACATTCGTAAATAAATTGAGCATCATGGCTAGAAGTGACTAAATGTTGCCTAATCTTTCTCATCGAGAAATGACACAATTACAGCAACACAAAAAGGAACTCCACCGGACAAAGTTCAGTGCTCACAAGGAGCCTCATTCAACACACACGGTTCCATTCCCATTCATGCAAAGCACGAAAGTGTAAAACTTGGGAACATACTTGAGAGCAAAGATCACATTCAATCTCATTCAAGGCACGGATGTGAATGCAACGGGATGAAATTACTGAAATGATGCCTGCCCTCGAACTGTGATGATGGACTACCCGACTCGCCAATAATATTGGGTTCTGGTGTATTGAAATACAGGAGCTGCTGGATTTGTGTGTTTTCTTACCCCCTCACCATAGTTTGTCAAATGTTTAAACAACTGAACTTATATTCAAGGTTTGTTTCTCTTCATATGTTTTACTGGTTTACATTTGTCTCAGCAACCTGTTGAATGATTCTTCTGCTTTCAAAACAAAATGACAACAGGATGAATGCACACACTTGTAAAAACAATACATGCAATGTTATGCATCATAGTGATGCAACCTCCTTTCAGTTTCATACTGCATGTCAATTGAAATCCTTACTGAAATGCACACCTTCTCAAGATTGCGCTTGACTGGCGTGTCAGGCACTCAATTACAGCTGTTTTATCAAGACAATGTGTTCGTTTTGTAATATATAGTTCCGGTCTGGTGTGGCACCCCAGCTAACGCACAACGTTGCCACAATGTTGCCACAACGTGGCGTGTTAGCAGGGACTGTCTGCGGCGCGCTGGTGTGTCCCGGGCTTTAGAGTAGAGAGACAGTTCAACTGTAAGTATGAACGGCAGAAACGGATATTGCCTTCCCTTTAAGTAGAGCGTCAGGGACAGCATTCCTAGCTTACGGCCATACTAGCCTGAATACGCCCGATCTCGTCCGATCTCGGAAGCTAAGCAGGCTCGGGCCTGGTCAGTACTTGGATGGGAGACCGCCTGGGAATACCAGGTGCTGTAAGCTTTTGCATCTTTTACACACCAGAGGGCGACATATCACGAGTTTTAACTTTGGATACACGCAATTTCATCATTATTTCAGATTTGACTTCCCCAAATACACAGGCATACAATAAATCTTGTTCTCCAATGTAAACGGTCCCTAGTAACTAGGGTACATTCATAAATAAATTGAGCATCATGGCTAGAAGTGACTAAATGTTGCCTAATCTTTCTCATCGAGAAATGACAGAATTACAGCAACACAAAAAGGAACTCCACCGGACAAAGTTCAGTGCTCACAAGGAGCCTCATTCAACACACACGGTTCCATTCCCATTCATGCAAAGCACGAAAGTGTAAAACTTGGGAACATACTTGAGAGCAAAGATCACATTCAATCTCATTCAGGCACGGATGTGAATGCAACAAGATGAAATTACTGAAATGATGCCTGCCCTCGAACTGTGATGATGGACTACCCGACTCGCCAATAATATTGGGTTCTGGTGTATTGAAATACAGGAGCTGCTGGATTTGTGTGTTTTCTTACCCCCTCACCATAGTTTGTCAAATGTTTAAACAACTGAACTTATATTCAAGGTTTGTTTCTCTTCATATGTTTTACTGGTTTACATTTGTCTCAGCAACCTGTTGAATGATTCTTCTGCTTTCAAAACAAAATGACAACAGGATGAATGCACACACTTGAAAATACAATACATGCAATGTTATGCATCATAGTGATGCAACCTCCTTTCAGTTTCATACTGCATGTCAATTTAAATCCTTACTGAAATGCACACCTTCTCAAGATTGCGCTTGACTGGCGTGTCAGGCACTCAATTACAGCTGTTTTATCAAGACAATGTGTTCGTTTTGTAATATATAGTTCCGGTCTGGTGTGGCACCCCAGCTAACGCACAACGTTGCCACAATGTTGCCACAACGTGGCGTGTTAGCAGGGACTGTCTGCGGCGCGCTGGTGTGTCCCGGGCTTTAGAGTAGAGAGACAGTTCAACTGTAAGTATGAACGGCAGAAACGGATATTGCCTTCCCTTTAAGTAGAGCGTCAGGGACAGCCTCCCTGGCTTACGGCCATACTAGCCTGAATACGCCCGATCTCGTCCGATCTCGGAAGCTAAGCAGGCTTGGGCCTGGTCAGTACTTGGATGGGAGACTGCCTGGAAATACCAGGTGCTGTAAGCTTTTGCATCTTTTACACACCAGAGGGCGACAAATCACGAGTTTTAACTTTGGATACACGCAATTTCATCATTATTTCAGATTTGACTTCCCCAAATACACAGGCATACAATAGATCTTGTTCTCCAACGTAAACGGTCCCTAGTAACTAGGGTACATTCGTAAATAAATTGAGCATCATGGCTAGAAGTGACTTAATGTTGCCTAATCTTTCTCATCGAGAAATGACACAATTACAGCAACACAAAAAGGAACTCCACCGGACAAAGTTCAGTGCTCACAAGGAGCTTCATTCAACACATACGGTTCCATTCCCATTCATGCAAAGCACGAAAGTGTAAAACTTGGGAACATACTTGAGAGCAAAGATCACATTCAATCTCATTCAAGGCACGGATGTGAATGCAACGGGATGAAATTACTGAAATTATGCCTGCCCTCGAACTGTGATGATGGACTACCCGACTCGCCAATAATATTGGGTTCTGGTGTATTGAAGTACAGGAGCTGCTGGATTTGTGTGTTTTCTTACCCCCTCACCATAGTTTGTCAAATGTTTAAACAACTGAACTTATATTCAAGGTTTGTTTCTCTTCATATGTTTTACTGGTTTACATTTGTCTCAGCAACCTGTTGAATGATTCTTCTGCTTTCAAAACAAAATGACAACAGGATGAATGCACACACTTGAAAATACAATACATGCAATGTTATGCATCATAGTGATGCAACCTCCTTTCAGTTTCATACTGCATGTCAATTGAAATCCTTACTGAAATGCACACCTTCTCAAGATTGCGCTTGACTGGCGTGTCAGGCACTCAATTACAGCTGTTTTATCAAGACAATGTGTTCGTTTTGTAATATATAGTTCCGGTCTGGTGTGGCACCCCAGCTAACGCACAACGTTGCCACAACGTTTCGTGTTAGCAGGGACTGTCTGCGGCGCGCTGGTGTGTCCCGGACTTTAGAGTAGAGAGACAGTTCAATTGCAAGTATGAGCGGCAGAAACGGATATTGCCTTCCCTTTAAGTAGAGCGTCAGGGACAGCCTCTCTGGCTTACGGCCATACTAGCCTGAATACGCCCGATCTCATCCGATCTCGGAAGCTAAGCAGGCTCGGGCCTGGTCAGTACTTGGATGGGAGACCGCCTGGGAATACCAGGTGCTGTAAGCTTTTGCATCTTTTACACACCAGAGGGCGACAAATCACGAGTTTTAACTTTGGATACACGCAATTTCATCATTATTTCAGATTTGACTTCCCCAAATACACAGGCATACAATAGATCTTGTTCTCCAACGTAAACGGTCCCTAGTAACTAGTGTACATTCGTAAATAAATTGAGCATCATGGCTAGAAGTGACTAAATGTTGCCTAATCTTTCTCATCGAGAAATGACACAATTACAGCAACACAAAAAGGAACTCCACCGGACAAAGTTCAGTGCTCACAAGGAGCCTCATTCAACACACACGGTTCCATTCCCATTCATGCAAAGCACGAAAGTGTAAAACGTGGGACAATACTTGAGAGCAAAGATCACATTCAATCTCATTCAAGGCACGGATGTGAATGCAACGGGATGAAATTACTGAAATGATGCCTGCCCTCGAACTGTGATGATGGA
This sequence comes from Amia ocellicauda, assembly GCF_036373705.1. Classification (NCBI taxonomy): domain Eukaryota; kingdom Metazoa; phylum Chordata; class Actinopteri; order Amiiformes; family Amiidae; genus Amia; species Amia ocellicauda. The sequence goes on along the minus strand of NW_027103000.1, from coordinate 291,774 downwards.
CTACCCGACTCGCCAATAATATTGGGTTCTGGTGTATTGAAATACAGGAGCTGCTGGATTTGTGTGTTTTCTTACCCCCTCACCATAGTTTGTCAAATGTTTAAACAACTGAACTTATATTCAAGGTTTGTTTCTCTTCATATGTTTTACTGGTTTACATTTGTCTCAGCAACCTGTTGAATGATTCTTCTGCTTTCAAAACAAAATGACAACAGGATGAATGCACACACTTGAAAATACAATACATGCAATGTTATGCATCATAGTGATGCAACCTCCTTTCAGTTTCATACTGCATGTCAATTGAAATCCTTACTGAAATGCACACCTTCTCAAGATTGCGCTTGACTGGCGTGTCAGGCACTCAATTACAGCTGTTTTATCAAGACAATGTGTTCGTTTTGTAATATATAGTTCCGGTCTGGTGTGGCACCCCAGCTAACGCACAACGTTGCCACAATGTTGCCACAACGTGGCGTGTTAGCAGGGACTATCTGCGGCGCGCTGCTGTGTCCCGGGCTTTAGAGTAGAGAGACAGTTCAACTGTAAGTATGAACGGCAGAAACGGATATTGCCTTCCCTTTAAGTAGAGCGTCAGGGACAGCCTTTCTGGCTTACGGCCATACTAGCCTGAATACGCCCGATCTCGTCCGATCTCGGAAGCTAAGCAGGCTCGGGCCTGGTCAGTACTTGGATGGGAGACCGCCTGGGAATACCAGGTGCTGTAAGCTTTTGCATCTTTTACACACCAGAGGGCGACAAATCACGAGTTTTAACTTTGGATACACGCAATTTCATCATTATTTCAGATTTGACTTCCCCAAATACACAGGCATACAATAGATCTTGTTCTCCAACGTAAACGGTCCCTAGTAACTAGGGTACATTCATAAATAAATTGAGCATCATGGCTAGAAGTGACTAAATGTTGCCTAATCTTTCTCATCGAGAAATGACACAATTACAGCAACACAAAAAGGAACTCCACCGGACAAAGTTCAGTGCTCACAAGGAGCCTCATTCAACACACACGGTTCCATTCCCATTCATGCAAAGCACGAAAGTGTAAAACTTGGGAACATACTTGAGAGCAAAGATCACATTCAATCTCATTCAAGGCACGGATGTGAATGCAACGGGATGAAATTACTGAAATGATGCCTGCCCTCGAACTGTGATGATGGACTACCCGACTCGCCAATAATATTGGGTTCTGGTGTATTGAAATACAGGAGCTGCTGGATTTGTGTGTTTTCTTACCCCCTCACCATAGTTTGTCAAATGTTTAAACAACTGAACTTATATTCAAGGTTTGTTTCTCTTCATATGTTTTACTGGTTTACATTTGTCTCAGCAACCTCAGCAAAAATGATTCTTCTACTTTCAAAACAAAATGACAACAGGATGAATGCACACACTTGAAAATACAATACATGCAATGTTATGCATCATAGTGATGCAACCTCCTTTCAGTTTCATACTGCATGTCAATTGAAATCCTTACTGAAATGCACACCTTCTCAAGATTGCGCTTGACTGGCGTGTCAGGCACTCAATTACAGCTGTTTTATCAAGACAATGTGTTCGTTTTGTAATATATAGTTCCGGTCTGGTGTGGCACCCCAGCTAACGCACAACGTTGCCACAACGTTTCGTGTTAGCAGGGACTGTCTGCGGCGCGCTGGTGTGTCCCGGACTTTAGAGTAGAGAGACAGTTCAACTGCAAGTATGAGCGGCAGAAACGGATATTGCCTTCCCTTTAAGTAGAGCGTCAGGGACAGCCTCCCTGGCTTACGGCCATACTAGCCTGAATACGCCCGATCTCGTCCGATCTCGGAAGCTAAGCAGGCTCGGGCCTGGTCAGTACTTGGATGGGAGACCGCCTGGGAATACCAGGTGCTGTAAGCTTTTGCATCTTTTACACACCAGAGGGCGACAAATCACGAGTTTTAACTTTGGATACTCGCAATTTCATCATTATTTCAGATTTGACTTCCCCAAATACACAGGCATACAATAGATCTTGTTCTCCAACGTAAACGGTCCCTAGTAACTAGGGTACATTCGTAAATAAATTGAGCATCATGGCTAGAAGTGACTAAATGTTGCCTAATCTTTCTCATCGAGAAATTACACAATTACAGCAACACAAAAAGGAACTCCACCGGACAAAGTTCAGTGCTCACAAGGAGCCTCATTCAACACACACGGTTCCATTCCCATTCATGCAAAGCACGAAAGTGTAAAACTTGGGAACATACTTGAGAGCAAAGATCACATTCAATCTCATTCAAGGCACGGATGTGAATGCAACGGGATGAAATTACTGAAATGATGCCTGCCCTCGAACTGTGATGATGGACTACCCGACTCGCCAATAATATTGGCTTCTGGTGTATTGAAATACAGGAGCTGCTGGATTTGTGTCATTTCTTACCCCCTCACCATAGTTTGTCAAATGTTTAAACAACTGAACTTATATTCAAGGTTTGTTTCTCTTCATATGTTTTACTGGTTTACATTTGTCTCAGCAACCTGTTGAATGATTCTTCTGCTTTCAAAACAAAATGACAACAGGATGAATGCACACACTTGAAAATACAATACATGCAATGTTATGCATCATAGTGATGCAACCTCCTTTCAGTTTCATACTGCATGTCAATTGAAATCCTTACTGAAATGCACACCTTCTCAAGATTGCGCTTGACTGGCGTGTCAGGCACTCAATTACAGCTGTTTTATCAAGACAATGTGTTCGTTTTGTAAAATATAGTTCCGGTCTGGTGTGGCACCCCAGCTAACGCACAACGTTGCCACAATGTTGCCACAACGTGGCGTGTTAGCAGGGACTGTCTGCGGCGCGCTGGTGTGTCCCGGGCTTTAGAGTAGAGAGACAGTTCAACTGTAAGTATGAACGGCAGAAACGGATATTGCCTTCCCTTTAAGTAGAGCGTCAGGGACAGCCTCCCTGGCTTACGGCCATACTAGCCTGAATACGCCCGATCTCGTCCGATCTCGGAAGCCAAGCAGGCTCGGGCCTGGTCAGTACTTGGATGGGAGACCGCCTGGGAATACCAGGTGCTGTAAGCTTTTGCATCTTTTACACACCAGAGGGCGACAAATCACGAGTTTTAACTTTGGATACACGCAATTTCATCATTATTTCAGATTTGACTTCCCCAAATACACAGGCATACAATAGATCTTGTTCTCCAACGTAAACGGTCCCTAGTAACTAGGGTACATTCGTAAATAAATTGAGCATCATGGCTAGAAGTGACTAAATGTTGCCTAATCTTTCTCATCGAGAAATGACACAATTACAGCAACACAAAAAGGAACTCCACCGGACAAAGTTCAGTGCTCACAAGGAGCCTCATTCAACACACACGGTTCCATTCCCATTCATGCAAAGCACGAAAGTGTAAAACTTGGGAACATACTTGAGAGCAAAGATCACATTCAATCTCATTCAAGGCACGGATGTGAATGCAACGGGATGAAATTACTGAAATGATGCCTGCCCTCGAACTGTGATGATGGACTACCCGACTCGCCAATAATATTGGGTTCTGGTGTATTGAAATACAGGAGCTGCTGGATTTGTGTGTTTTCTTACCCCCTCACCATAGTTTGTCAAATGTTTAAACAACTGAACTTATATTCAAGGTTTGTTTCTCTTCATATGTTTTACTGGTTTACATTTGTCTCAGCAACCTGTTGAATGATTCTTCTGCTTTCAAAACAAAATGACAACAGGATGAATGCACACACTTGAAAATACAATACATGCAATGTTATGCATCATAGTGATGCAACCTCCTTTCAGTTTCATACTGCATGTCAATTGAAATCCTTACTGAAATGCACACCTTCTCAAGATTGCGCTTGAATGGCGTGTCAGGCACTCAATTACAGCTGTTTTATCAAGACAATGTGTTCGTTTTGTAATACATAGGTCTGGTGTGGCACCCCAGCTAACGCACAACGTTGCCACAACGTTTCGTGTTAGCAGGGACTGTCTGCGGCGTGCTGGTGTGTCCCGGACTTTAGAGTAGAGAGACAGTTCAACTGTAAGTATGAGCGGCAGAAACGGATATTGCCTTCCCTTTAAGTAGAGCGTCAGGGACAGCCTCCCTGGCTTACGGCCATACTAGCCTGAATACGCCCGATCTCGTCCGATCTCGGAAACTAAGCAGGCTCGGGCCTGGTCAGTACTTGGATGGGAGACCGCCTGGGAATACCAGGTGCTGTAAGCTTTTGCATCTTTTACACACCAGAGGGCGACAAATCACGAGTTTTAACTTTGGATACACGCAATTTCATCATTATTTCAGATTTGACTTCCCCAAATACACAGGCATACAATAGATCTTGTTCTCCAATGTAAACGGTCCCTAGTAACTAGGGTACATTCGTAAATAAATTGAGCATCATGGCTAGAAGTGACTAAATGTTGCCTAATCTTTCTCATCGAGAAATGACACAATTACAGCAACACAAAAAGGAACTCCACCGGACAAAGTTCAGTGCTCACAAGGAGCCTCATTCAACACACACGGTTCCATTCCCATTCATGCAAAGCACGAAAGTGTAAAACTTGGGAACATACTTGAGAGCAAAGATCACATTCAATCTCATTCAAGGCACGGATGTGAATGCAACGGGATGAAATTACTGAAATGATGCCTGCCCTCGAACTGTGATGATGGACTACCCGACTCGCCAATAATATTGGGTTCTGGTGTATTGAAATACAGGAGCTGCTGGATTTGTGTGTTTTCTTACCCCCTCACCATAGTTTGTCAAATGTTTAAACAACTGAACTTATATTCAAGGTTTGTTTCTCTTCATATGTTTTACTGGTTTACATTTGTCTCAGCAACCTGTTGAATGATTCTTCTGCTTTCAAAACAAAATGACAACAGGATGAATGCACACACTTGTAAAAACAATACATGCAATGTTATGCATCATAGTGATGCAACCTCCTTTCAGTTTCATACTGCATGTCAATTGAAATCCTTACTGAAATGCACACCTTCTCAAGATTGCGCTTGACTGGCGTGTCAGGCACTCAATTACAGCTGTTTTATCAAGACAATGTGTTCGTTTTGTAATATATAGTTCCGGTCTGGTGTGGCACCCCAGCTAACGCACAACGTTGCCACAATGTTGCCACAACGTGGCGTGTTAGCAGGGACTGTCTGCGGCGCGCTGGTGTGTCCCGGGCTTTAGAGTAGAGAGACAGTTCAACTGTAAGTATGAACGGCAGAAACGGATATTGCCTTCCCTTTAAGTAGAGCGTCAGGGACAGCATTCCTAGCTCACGGCCATACTAGCCTGAATACGCCCGATCTCGTCCGATCTCGGAAGCTAAGCAGGCTCGGGCCTGGTCAGTACTTGGATGGGAGACCGCCTGGGAATACCAGGTGCTGTAAGCTTTTGCATCTTTTACACACCAGAGGGCGACATATCACGAGTTTTAACTTTGGATACACGCAATTTCATCATTATTTCAGATTTGACTTCCCCAAATACACAGGCATACAATAGATCTTGTTCTCCAATGTAAACGGTCCCTAGTAACTAGGGTACATTCATAAATAAATTGAGCATCATGGCTAGAAGTGACTAAATGTTGCCTAATCTTTCTCATCGAGAAATGACAGAATTACAGCAACACAAAAAGGAACTCCACCGGACAAAGTTCAGTGCTCACAAGGAGCCTCATTCAACACACACGGTTCCATTCCCATTCATGCAAAGCACGAAAGTGTAAAACTTGGGAACATACTTGAGAGCAAAGATCACATTCAATCTCATTCAAGGCACGGATGTGAATGCAACAAGATGAAATTACTGAAATGATGCCTGCCCTCGAACTGTGATGATGGACTACCCGACTCGCCAATAATATTGGGTTCTGGTGTATTGAAATACAGGAGCTGCTGGATTTGTGTGTTTTCTTACCCCCTCACCATAGTTTGTCAAATGTTTAAACAACTGAACTTATATTCAAGGTTTGTTTCTCTTCATATGTTTTACTGGTTTACATTTGTCTCAGCAACCTGTTGAATGATTCTTCTGCTTTCAAAACAAAATGACAACAGGATGAATGCACACACTTGAAAATACAATACATGCAATGTTATGCATCATAGTGATGCAACCTCCTTTCAGTTTCATACTGCATGTCAATTTAAATCCTTACTGAAATGCACACCTTCTCAAGATTGCGCTTGACTGGCGTGTCAGGCACTCAATTACAGCTGTTTTATCAAGACAATGTGTTCGTTTTGTAATATATAGTTCCGGTCTGGTGTGGCACCCCAGCTAACGCACAACGTTGCCACAATGTTGCCAAAACGTGGCGTGTAAGCAGGGACTGTCTGCGGCGCGCTGGTGTGTCCCGGGCTTTAGAGTAGAGAGACAGTTCAACTGTAAGTATGAACGGCAGAAACGGATATTGCCTTCCCTTTAAGTAGAGCGTCAGGGACAGCCTCCCTGGCTTACGGCCATACTAGCCTGAATACGCCCGATCTCGTCCGATCTCGGAAGCTAAGCAGGCTTGGGCCTGGTCAGTACTTGGATGGGAGACTGCCTGGAAATACCAGGTGCTGTAAGCTTTTGCATCTTTTACACACCAGAGGGCGACAAATCACGAGTTTTAACTTTGGATACACGCAATTTCATCATTATTTCAGATTTGACTTCCCCAAATACACAGGCATACAATAGATCTTGTTCTCCAACGTAAACGGTCCCTAGTAACTAGGGTACATTCGTAAATAAATTGAGCATCATGGCTAGAAGTGACTAAATGTTGCCTAATCTTTCTCATCGAGAAATGACACAATTACAGCAACACAAAAAGGAACTCCACCGGACAAAGTTCAGTGCTCACAAGGAGCTTCATTCAACACATACGGTTCCATTCCCATTCATGCAAAGCACGAAAGTGTAAAACTTGGGAACATACTTGAGAGCAAAGATCACATTCAATCTCATTCAAGGCACGGATGTGAATGCAACGGGATGAAATTACTGAAATTATGCCTGCCCTCGAACTGTGATGATGGACTACCCGACTCGCCAATAATATTGGGTTCTGGTGTATTGAAGTACAGGAGCTGCTGGATTTGTGTGTTTTCTTACCCCCTCACCATAGTTTGTCAAATGTTTAAACAACTGAACTTATATTCAAGGTTTGTTTCTCTTCATATGTTTTACTGGTTTACATTTGTCTCAGCAACCTGTTGAATGATTCTTCTGCTTTCAAAACAAAATGACAACAGGATGAATGCACACACTTGAAAATACAATACATGCAATGTTATGCATCATAGTGATGCAACCTCCTTTCAGTTTCATACTGCATGTCAATTGAAATCCTTACTGAAATGCACACCTTCTCAAGATTGCGCTTGACTGGCGTGTCAGGCACTCAATTACAGCTGTTTTATCAAGACAATGTGTTCGTTTTGTAATATATAGTTCCGGTCTGGTGTGGCACCCCAGCTAACGCACAACGTTGCCACAACGTTTCGTGTTAGCAGGGACTGTCTGCGGCGCGCTGGTGTGTCCCGGACTTTAGAGTAGAGAGACAGTTCAATTGCAAGTATGAGCGGCAGAAACGGATATTGCCTTCCCTTTAAGTAGAGCGTCAGGGACAGCCTCCCTGGCTTACGGCCATACTAGCCTGAATACGCCCGATCTCATCCGATCTCGGAAGCTAAGCAGGCTCGGGCCTGGTCAGTACTTGGATGGGAGACCGCCTTGGAATACCAGGTGCTGTAAGCTTTTGCATCTTTTACACACCAGAGGGCGACAAATCACGAGTTTTAACTTTGGATACACGCAATTTCATCATTATTTCAGATTTGACTTCCCCAAATACACAGGCATACAATAGATCTTGTTCTCCAACGTAAACGGTCCCTAGTAACTAGTGTACATTCGTAAATAAATTGAGCATCATGGCTAGAAGTGACTAAATGTTGCCTAATCTTTCTCATCGAGAAATGACACAATTACAGCAACACAAAAAGGAACTCCACCGGACAAAGTTCAGTGCTCACAAGGAGCCTCATTCAACACACACGGTTCCATTCCCATTCATGCAAAGCACGAAAGTGTAAAACTTGGGACAATACTTGAGAGCAAAGATCACATTCAATCTCATTCAAGGCACGGATGTGAATGCAACGGGATGAAATTACTGAAATGATGCCTGCCCTCGAACTGTGATGATGGACTACCCGACTCGCCAATAATATTGGGTTCTGGTGTATTGAAATACAGGAGCTGCTGGATTTGTGTGTTTTCTTACCCCCTCACCATAGTTTGTCAAATGTTTAAACAACTGAACTTATATTCAAGGTTTGTTTCTCTTCATATGTTTTACTGGTTTACATTTGTCTCAGCAACCTGTTGAATGATTCTTCTGCTTTCAAAACAAAATGACAACAGGATGAATGCACACACTTGAAAATACAATACATGCAATGTTATGCATCATAGTGATGCAACCTCCTTTCAGTTTCATACTGCATGTCAATTGAAATCCTTACTGAAATGCACACCTTCTCAAGATTGCGCTTGACTGGCGTGTCAGGCACTCAATTACAGCTGTTTTATCAAGACAATGTGTTCGTTTTGTAATATATAGTTCCGGTCTGGTGTGGCACCCCAGCTAACGCACAACGTTGCCACAATGTTGCCACAACGTGGCGTGTTAGCAGGGACTATCTGCGGCGCGCTGCTGTGTCCCGGGCTTTAGAGTAGAGAGACAGTTCAACTGTAAGTATGAACGGCAGAAACGGATATTGCCTTCCCTTTAAGTAGAGCGTCAGGGACAGCCTTTCTGGCTTACGGCCATACTAGCCTGAATACGCCCGATCTCGTCCGATCTCGGAAGCTAAGCAGGCTCGGGCCTGGTCAGTACTTGGATGGGAGACCGCCTGGGAATACCAGGTGCTGTAAGCTTTTGCATCTTTTACACACCAGAGGGCGACAAATCACGAGTTTTAACTTTGGATACACGCAATTTCATCATTATTTCAGATTTGACTTCCCCAAATACACAGGCATACAATAGATCTTGTTCTCCAACGTAAACGGTCCCTAGTAACTAGGGTACATTCATAAATAAATTGAGCATCATGGCTAGAAGTGACTAAATGTTGCCTAATCTTTCTCATCGAGAAATGACACAATTACAGCAACACAAAAAGGAACTCCACCGGACAAAGTTCAGTGCTCACAAGGAGCCTCATTCAACACACACGGTTCCATTCCCATTCATGCAAAGCACGAAAGTGTAAAACTTGGGAACATACTTGAGAGCAAAGATCACATTCAATCTCATTCAAGGCACGGATGTGAATGCAACGGGATGAAATTACTGAAATGATGCCTGCCCTCGAACTGTGATGATGGACTACCCGACTCGCCAATAATATTGGGTTCTGGTGTATTGAAATACAGGAGCTGCTGGATTTGTGTGTTTTCTTACCCCCTCACCATAGTTTGTCAAATGTTTAAACAACTGAACTTATATTCAAGGTTTGTTTCTCTTCATATGTTTTACTGGTTTACATTTGTCTCAGCAACCTCAGCAAAAATGATTCTTGTACTTTCAAAACAAAATGACAACAGGATGAATGCACACACTTGAAAATACAATACATGCAATGTTATGCATCATAGTGATGCAACCTCCTTTCAGTTTCATACTGCATGTCAATTGAAATCCTTACTGAAATGCACACCTTCTCAAGATTGCGCTTGACTGGCGTGTCAGGCACTCAATTACAGCTGTTTTATCAAGACAATGTGTTCGTTTTGTAATATATAGTTCCGGTCTGGTGTGGCACCCCAGCTAACGCACAACGTTGCCACAACGTTTCGTGTTAGCAGGGACTGTCTGCGGCGCGCTGGTGTGTCCCGGACTTTAGAGTAGAGAGACAGTTCAACTGCAAGTATGAGCGGCAGAAACGGATATTGCCTTCCCTTTAAGTAGAGCGTCAGGGACAGCCTCCCTGGCTTACGGCCATACTAGCCTGAATACGCCCGATCTCGTCCGATCTCGGAAGCTAAGCAGGCTCGGGCCTGGTCAGTACTTGGATGGGAGACCGCCTGGGAATACCAGGTGCTGTAAGCTTTTGCATCTTTTACACACCAGAGGGCGACAAATCACGAGTTTTAACTTTGGATACACGCAATTTCATCATTATTTCAGATTTGACTTCCCCAAATACACAGGCATACAATAGATCTTGTTCTCCAACGTAAACGGTCCCTAGTAACTAGGGTACATTCGTAAATAAATTGAGCATCATGGCTAGAAGTGACTAAATGTTGCCTAATCTTTCTCATCGAGAAATTACACAATTACAGCAACACAAAAAGGAACTCCACCGGACAAAGTTCAGTGCTCACAAGGAGCCTCATTCAACACACACGGTTCCATTCCCATTCATGCAAAGCACGAAAGTGTAAAACTTGGGAACATACTTGAGAGCAAAGATCACATTCAATCTCATTCAAGGCACGGATGTGAATGCAACGGGATGAAATTACTGAAATGATGCCTGCCCTCGAACTGTGATGATGGACTACCCGACTCGCCAATAATATTGGGTTCTGGTGTATTGAAATACAGGAGCTGCTGGATTTGTGTGTTTTCTTACCCCCTCACCATAGTTTGTCAAATGTTTAAACAACTGAACTTATATTCAAGGTTTGTTTCTCTTCATATGTTTTACTGGTTTACATTTGTCTCAGCAACCTGTTGAATGATTCTTCTGCTTTCAAAACAAAATGACAACAGGATGAATGCACACACTTGAAAATACAATACATGCAATGTTATGCATCATAGTGATGCAACCTCCTTTCAGTTTCATACTGCATGTCAATTGAAATCCTTACTGAAATGCACACCTTCTCAAGATTGCGCTTGACTGGCGTGTCAGGCACTCAATTACAGCTGTTTTATCAAGACAATGTGTTCGTTTTGTAATATATAGTTCCGGTCTGGTGTGGCACCCCAGCTAACGCACAACGTTGCCACAATGTTGCCACAACGTGGCGTGTTAGCAGGGACTATCTGCGGCGCGCTGCTGTGTCCCGGGCTTTAGAGTAGAGAGACAGTTCAACTGTAAGTATGAACGGCAGAAACGGATATTGCCTTCCCTTTAAGTAGAGCGTCAGGGACAGCCTTTCTGGCTTACGGCCATACTAGCCTGAATACGCCCGATCTCGTCCGATCTCGGAAGCTAAGCAGGCTCGGGCCTGGTCAGTACTTGGATGGGAGACCGCCTGGGAATACCAGGTGCTGTAAGCTTTTGCATCTTTTACACACCAGAGGGCGACAAATCACGAGTTTTAACTTTGGATACACGCAATTTCATCATTATTTCAGATTTGACTTCCCCAAATACACAGGCATACAATAGATCTTGTTCTCCAACGTAAACGGTCCCTAGTAACTAGGGTACATTCATAAATAAATTGAGCATCATGGCTAGAAGTGACTAAATGTTGCCTAATCTTTCTCATCGAGAAATGACACAATTACAGCAACACAAAAAAGAACTCCACCGGACAAAGTTCAGTGCTCACAAGGAGCCTCATTCAACACACACGGTTCCATTCCCATTCATGCAAAGCACGAAAGTGTAAAACTTGGGAACATACTTGAGAGCAAAGATCACATTCAATCTCATTCAAGGCACGGATGTGAATGCAACGGGATGAAATTACTGAAATGATGCCTGCCCTCGAACTGTGATGATGGACTACCCGACTCGCCAATAATATTGGGTTCTGGTGTATTGAAATACAGGAGCTGCTGGATTTGTGTGTTTTCTTACCCCCTCACCATAGTTTGTCAAATGTTTAAACAACTGAACTTATATTCAAGGTTTGTTTCTCTTCATATGTTTTACTGGTTTACATTTGTCTCAGCAACCTCAGCAAAAATGATTCTTCTACTTTCAAAACAAAATGACAACAGGATGAATGCACACACTTGAAAATACAATACATGCAATGTTATGCATCATAGTGATGCAACCTCCTTTCAGTTTCATACTGCATGTCAATTGAAATCCTTACTGAAATGCACACCTTCTCAAGATTGCGCTTGACTGGCGTGTCAGGCACTCAATTACAGCTGTTTTATCAAGACAATGTGTTCGTTTTGTAATATATAGTTCCGGTCTGGTGTGGCACCCCAGCTAACGCACAACGTTGCCACAACGTTTCGTGTTAGCAGGGACTGTCTGCGGCGCGCTGGTGTGTCCCGGACTTTAGAGTAGAGAGACAGTTCAACTGCAAGTATGAGCGGCAGAAACGGATATTGCCTTCCCTTTAAGTAGAGCGTCAGGGACAGCCTCCCTGGCTTACGGCCATACTAGCCTGAATACGCCCGATCTCGTCCGATCTCGGAAGCTAAGCAGGCTCGGGCCTGGTCAGTACTTGGATGGGAGACCGCCTGGGAATACCAGGTGCTGTAAGCTTTTGCATCTTTTACACACCAGAGGGCGACAAATCACGAGTTTTAACTTTGGATACACGCAATTTCATCATTATTTCAGATTTGACTTCCCCAAATACACAGGCATACAATAGATCTTGTTCTCCAACGTAAACGGTCCCTAGTAACTAGGGTACATTCGTAAATAAATTGAGCATCATGGCTAGAAGTGACTAAATGTTGCCTAATCTTTCTCATCGAGAAATTACACAATTACAGCAACACAAAAAGGAACTCCACCGGACAAAGTTCAGTGCTCACAAGGAGCCTCATTCAACACACACGGTTCCATTCCCATTCATGCAAAGCACGAAAGTGTAAAACTTGGGAACATACTTGAGAGCAAAGATCACATTCAATCTCATTCAAGGCACGGATGTGAATGCAACGGGATGAAATTACTGAAATGATGCCTGCCCTCGAACTGTGATGATGGACTACCCGACTCGCCAATAATATTGGGTTCTGGTGTATTGAAATACAGGAGCTGCTGGATTTGTGTGTTTTCTTACCCCCTCACCATAGTTTGTCAAATGTTTAAACAACTGAACTTATATTCAAGGTTTGTTTCTCTTCATATGTTTTACTGGTTTACATTTGTCTCAGCAACCTGTTGAATGATTCTTCTGCTTTCAAAACAAAATGACAACAGGATGAATGCACACACTTGAAAATACAATACATGCAATGTTATGCATCATAGTGATGCAACCTCCTTTCAGTTTCATACTGCATGTCAATTGAAATCCTTACTGAAATGCACACCTTCTCAAGATTGCGCTTGACTGGCGTGTCAGGCACTCAATTACAGCTGTTTTATCAAGACAATGTGTTCGTTTTGTAATATATAGTTCCGGTCTGGTGTGGCACCCCAGCTAACGCACAACGTTGCCACAACGTTTCGTGTTAGCAGGGACTGTCTGCGGCGCGCTGGTGTGTCCCGGACTTTAGAGTAGAGAGACAGTTCAACTGCAAGTATGAGCGGCAGAAACGGATATTGCCTTCCCTTTAAGTAGAGCGTCAGGGACAGCCTCCCTGGCTTACGGCCATACTAGCCTGAATACGCCCGATCTCGTCCGATCTCGGAAGCTAAGCAGGCTCGGGCCTGGTCAGTACTTGGATGGGAGACCACCTGGGAAAACCAGGTGCTGTAAGCTTTTGCATCTTTTACACACCAGAGGGCGACAAATCACGAGTTTTAACTTTGGATACACGCAATTTCATCATTATTTCAGATTTGACTTCCCCAAATACACAGGCATACAATAGATCTTGTTCTCCAACGTAAACGGTCCCTAGTAACTAGGGTACATTCGTAAATAAATTGAGCATCATGGCTAGAAGTGACTAAATGTTGCCTAATCTTTCTCATCGAGAAATGACACAATTACAGCAACACAAAAAGGAACTCCACCGGACAGAGTTCAGTGCTCACAAGGAGCCTCATTCAACACACACGGTTCCATTCCCATTCATGCAAAGCACGAAAGTGTAAAACTTGGGAACATACTTGAGAGCAAAGATCACATTCAATCTCATTCAAGGCACGGATGTGAATGCAACGGGATGAAATTACTGAAATGATGCCTGCCCTCGAACTGTGATGATGGACTACCCGACTCGCCAATAATATTGGGTTCTGATGTATTGAAATACAGGAGCTGCTGGATTTGTGTGTTTTCTTACCCCCTCACCATAGTTTGTCAAATGTTTAAACAACTGAACTTATATTCAAGGTTTGTTTCTCTTCATATGTTTTACTGGTTTACATTTGTCTCAGCAACCTGTTGAATGATTCTTCTGCTTTCAAAACAAAATGACAACAGGATGAATGCACACACTTGAAAATACAATACATGCAATGTTATGCATCATAGTGATGCAACCTCCTTTCAGTTTCATACTGCATGTCAATTGAAATCCTTACTGAAATGCACACCTTCTCAAGATTGCGCTTGACTGGCGTGTCAGGCACTCAATTACAGCTGTTTTATCAAGAGAATGTGTTCGTTTTGTAATATATAGTTCCGGTCTGGTGTGGCACCCCAGCTAACGCACAACGTTGCCACAATGTTGCCACAACGTGGCGTGTTATCAGGGACTGTCTGCGGCGCGCTGGTGTGTCCCGGGCTTTAGAGTAGAGAGACAGTTCAACTGTAAGTATGAACGGCAGAAACGGATATTGCCTTCCCTTTAAGTAGAGCGTCAGGGACAGCCTCCCTGGCTTACGGCCATACTAGCCTGAATACGCCCGATCTCGTCCGATCTCGGAAGCTAAGCAGGCTCGGGCCTGGTCAGTACTTGGATGGGAGACCGCCTGGGAATACCAGGTGCTGTAAGCTTTTGCATCTTTTACACACCAGAGGGCGACAAATCACGAGTTTTAACTTTGGATACACGCAATTTCATCATTATTTCAGATTTGACTTCCCCAAATACACAGGCATACAATAGATCTTGTTCTCCAACGTAAACGGTCCCTAGTAACTAGGGTACATTCATAAATAAATTGAGCATCATGGCTAGAAGTGACTAAATGTTGCCTAATCTTTCTCATCGAGAAATGACACAATTACAGCAACACAAAAAGGAACTCCACCGGACAAAGTTCAGTGCTCACAAGGAGCCTCATTCAACACACACGGTTCCATTCCCATTCATGCAAAGCACGAAAGTGTAAAACTTGGGAACATACTTGAGAGCAAAGATCACATTCAATCTCATTCAAGGCACGGATGTGAATGCAACGGGATGAAATTACTGAAATGATGCCTGCCCTCGAACTGTGATGATGGACTACCCGACTCGCCAATAATATTGGGTTCTGGTGTATTGAAATACAGGAGCTGCTGGATTTGTGTGTTTTCTTACCCCCTCACCATAGTTTGTCAAATGTTTAAACAACTGAACTTATATTCAAGGTTTGTTTCTCTTCATATGTTTTACTGGTTTACATTTGTCTCAGCAACCTGTTGAATGATTCTTCTGCTTTCAAAACAAAATGACAACAGGATGAATGCACACACTTGAAAATACAATACATGCAATGTTATGCATCATAGTGATGCAACCTCCTTTCAGTTTCATACTGCATGTCAATTGAAATCCTTACTGAAATGCACACCTTCTCAAGATTGCGCTTGACTGGCGTGTCAGGCACTCAATTACAGCTGTTTTATCAAGAGAATGTGTTCGTTTTGTAATATATAGTTCCGGTCTGGTGTGGCACCCCAGCTAACGCACAACGTTGCCACAATGTTGCCACAACGTGGCGTGTTATCAGGGACTGTCTGCGGCGCGCTGGTGTGTCCCGGGCTTTAGAGTAGAGAGACAGTTCAACTGTAAGTATGAACGGCAGAAACGGATATTGCCTTCCCTTTAAGTAGAGCGTCAGGGACAGCCTCCCTGGCTTACGGCCATACTAGCCTGAATACGCCCGATCTCGTCCGATCTCGGAAGCTAAGCAGGCTCGGGCCTGGTCAGTACTTGGATGGGAGACCGCCTGGGAATACCAGGTGCTGTAAGCTTTTGCATCTTTTACACACCAGAGGGCGACAAATCACGAGTTTTAACTTTGGATACACGCAATTTCATCATTATTTCAGATTTGACTTCCCCAAATACACAGGCATACAATAGATCTTGTTCTCCAACGTAAACGGTCCCTAGTAACTAGGGTACATTCATAAATAAATTGAGCATCATGGCTAGAAGTGACTAAATGTTGCCTAATCTTTCTCATCGAGAAATGACACAATTACAGCAACACAAAAAGGAACTCCACCGGACAAAGTTCAGTGCTCACAAGGAGCCTCATTCAACACACACGGTTCCATTCCCATTCATGCAAAGCACGAAAGTGTAAAACTTGGGAACATACTTGAGAGCAAAGATCACATTCAATCTCATTCAAGGCACGGATGTGAATGCAACGGGATGAAATTACTGAAATGATGCCTGCCCTCGAACTGTGATGATGGACTACCCGACTCGCCAATAATATTGGGTTCTGGTGTATTGAAATACAGGAGCTGCTGGATTTGTGTGTTTTCTTACCCCCTCACCATAGTTTGTCAAATGTTTAAACAACTGAACTTATATTCAAGGTTTGTTTCTCTTCATATGTTTTACTGGTTTACATTTGTCTCAGCAACCTCAGCAAAAATGATTCTTCTACTTTCAAAACAAAATGACAACAGGATGAATGCACACACTTGAAAATACAATACATGCAATGTTATGCATCATAGTGATGCAACCTCCTTTCAGTTTCATACTGCATGTCAATTGAAATCCTTACTGAAATGCACACCTTCTCAAGATTGCGCTTGACTGGCGTGTCAGGCACTCAATTACAGCTGTTTTATCAAGACAATGTGTTCGTTTTGTAATATATAGTTCCGGTCTGGTGTGGCACCCCAGCTAACGCACAACGTTGCCACAACGTTTCGTGTTAGCAGGGACTGTCTGCGGCGCGCTGGTGTGTCCCGGACTTTAGAGTAGAGAGACAGTTCAACTGCAAGTATGAGCGGCAGAAACGGATATTGCCTTCCCTTTAAGTAGAGCGTCAGGGACAGCCTCCCTGGCTTACGGCCATACTAGCCTGAATACGCCCGATCTCGTCCGATCTCGGAAGCTAAGCAGGCTCGGGCCTGGTCAGTACTTGGATGGGAGACCGCCTGGGAATACCAGGTGCTGTAAGCTTTTGCATCTTTTACACACCAGAGGGCGACAAATCACGAGTTTTAACTTTGGATACTCGCAATTTCATCATTATTTCAGATTTGACTTCCCCAAATACACAGGCATACAATAGATCTTGTTCTCCAACGTAAACGGTCCCTAGTAACTAGGGTACATTCGTAAATAAATTGAGCATCATGGCTAGAAGTGACTAAATGTTGCCTAATCTTTCTCATCGAGAAATTACACAATTACAGCAACACAAAAAGGAACTCCACCGGACAAAGTTCAGTGCTCACAAGGAGCCTCATTCAACACACACGGTTCCATTCCCATTCATGCAAAGCACGAAAGTGTAAAACTTGGGAACATACTTGAGAACAAAGATCACATTCAATCTCATTAAAGGCACGGATGTGAATGCAACGGGATGAAATTACTGAAATGATGCCTGCCCTCGAACTGTGATGATGGACTACCCGACTCGCCAATAATATTGGGTTCTGGTGTATTGAAATACAGGAGCTGCTGGATTTGTGTGTTTTCTTACCCCCTCACCATAGTTTGTCAAATGTTTAAACAACTGAACTTATATTCAAGGTTTGTTTCTCTTCATATGTTTTACTGGTTTACATTTGTCTCAGCAACCTGTTGAATGATTCTTCTGCTTTCAAAACAAAATGACAACAGGATGAATGCACACACTTGAAAATACAATACATGCAATGTTATGCATCATAGTGATGCAACCTCCTTTCAGTTTCATACTGCATGTCAATTGAAATCCTTACTGAAATGCACACCTTCTCAAGATTGCGCTTGACTGGCGTGTCAGGCACTCAATTACAGCTGTTTTATCAAGACAATGTGTTCGTTTTGTAATATATAGTTCCGGTCTGGTGTGGCACCCCAGCTAACGCACAACGTTGCCACAACGTTTCGTGTTAGCAGGGACTGTCTGCGGCGCGCTGGTGTGTCCCGGACTTTAGAGTAGAGAGACAGTTCAACTGCAAGTATGAGCGGCAGAAACGGATATTGCCTTCTCTTTAAGTAGAGCGTCAGGGACAGCCTCCCTGGCTTAGGGCCATACTAGCCTGAATACGCCCGATCTCGTCCGATCTCGGAAGCTAAGCAGGCTCGGGCCTGGTCAGTACTTGGATGGGAGACCGCCTGGGAATACCAGGTGCTGTAAGCTTTTGCATCTTTTACACACCAGAGGGCGACAAATCACGAGTTTTAACTTTGGATACACGCAATTTCATCATTATTTCAGATTTGACTTCCCCAAATACACAGGCATACAATAGATCTTGTTCTCCAACGTAAACGGTCCCTAGTAACTAGGGTACATTCGTAAATAAATTGAGCATCATGGCTAGAAGTGACTAAATGTTGCCTAATCTTTCTCATCGAGAAATGACACAATTACAGCAACACAAAAAGGAACTCCACCGGACAAAGTTCAGTGCTCACAAGGAGCCTCATTCAACACACACGGTTCCATTCCCATTCATGCAAAGCACGAAAGTGTAAAACTTGGGAACATACTTGAGAGCAAAGATCACATTCAATCTCATTCAAGGCACGGATGTGAATGCAACGGGATGAAATTACTGAAATGATGCCTGCCCTCGAACTGTGATGATGGACTACCCGACTCGCCAATAATATTGGGTTCTGGTGTATTGAAATACAGGAGCTGCTGGATTTGTGTGTTTTCTTACCCCCTCACCATAGTTTGTCAAATGTTTAAACAACTGAACTTATATTCAAGGTTTGTTTCTCTTCATATGTTTTACTGGTTTACATTTGTCTCAGCAACCTGTTGAATGATTCTTCTGCTTTCAAAACAAAATGACAACAGGATGAATGCACACACTTGAAAATACAATACATGCAATGTTATGCATCATAGTGATGCAACCTCCTTTCAGTTTCATACTGCATGTCAATTGAAATCCTTACTGAAATGCACACCTTCTCAAGATTGCGCTTGACTGGCGTGTCAGGCACTCAATTACAGCTGTTTAATCAAGACAATGTGTTCGTTTTGTAATATATAGTTCCGGTCTGGTGTGGCACCCCAGCTAACGCACAACGTTGCCACAACGTTTCGTGTTAGCAGGGACTGTCTGCGGCGCGCTGGTGTGTCCCGGACTTTAGAGTAGAGAGACAGTTCAATTGCAAGTATGAGCGGAAGAAACGGATATTGCCTTCCCTTTAAGTAGAGCGTCAGGGACAGCCTCCCTGGCTTACGGCCATACTAGCCTGAATACGCCCGATCTCGTCCGATCTCGGAAGCTAAGCAGGCTCGGGCCTGGTCAGTACTTGGATGGGAGACCGCCTGGGAATACCAGGTGCTGTAAGCTTTTGCATCTTTTACACACCAGAGGGCGACAAATCACGAGTTTTAACTTTGGATACACGCAATTTCATCATTATTTCAGATTTGACTTCCCCAAATACACAGGCATAGAATAGATCTTGTTCTCCAACGTAAACGATCCCTAGTAACTAGTGTACATTCGTAAATAAATTGAGCATCATGGCTAGAAGTGACTAAATGTTGCCTAATCTTTCTCATCGAGAAATGACACAATTACAGCAACACAAAAAGGAACTCCACCGGACAAAGTTCAGTGCTCACAAGGAGCCTAATTCAACACACACGGTTCCATTCCCATTCATGCAAAGCACGAAAGTGTAAAACTTGGGAAAATACTTGAGAGCAAAGATCACATTCAATCTCATTCAAGGCACGGATGTGAATGCAACGGGATGAAATTACTGAAATGATGCCTGCCCTCGAACTGTGATGATGGACTACCCGACTCGCCAATAATATTGGGTTCTGGTGTATTGAAATACAGGAGCTGCTGGATTTGTGTGTTTTCTTACCCACTCACCATAGTTTGTCAAATGTTTAAACAACTGAACTTATATTCAAGGTTTGTTTCTCTTCATATGTTTTACTGGTTTACATTTGTCTCAGCAACCTGTTGAATGATTCTTCTGCTTTCAAAACAAAATGACAACAGGATGAATGCACACACTTGAAAATACAATACATGCAATGTTATGCATCATAGTGATGCAACCTCCTTTCAGTTTCATACTGCATGTCAATTGAAATCCTTACTGAAATGCACACCTTCTCAAGATTGCGCTTGACTGGCGTGTCAGGCACTCAATTACAGCTGTTTTATCAAGAGAATGTGTTCGTTTTGTAATATATAGTTCCGGTCTGGTGTGGCACCCCAGCTAACGCACAACGTTGCCACAATGTTGCCACAACGTGGCGTGTTAGCAGGGACTGTCTGCGGCGTGCTGGTGTGTCCCGGGCTTTAGAGTAGAGAGACAGTTCAACTGTAAGTATGAACGGCAGAAACGGATATTGCCTTCCCTTTAAGTAGAGCGTCAGGGACAGCCTCCCTGGCTTACGGCCATACTAGCCTGAATACGCCCGATCTCGTCCGATCTCAGAAGCTAAGCAGGCTCGGGCCTGGTCAGTACTTGGATGGGAGACCGCCTGGGAATACCAGGTGCTGTAAGCTTTTGCATCTTTTACACACCAGAGGGCGACAAATCACAAGTTTTAACTTTGGATACACGCAATTTCATCATTATTTCAGATTTGACTTCCCCAAATACACAGGCATACAATAGATCTTGTTCTCCAACGTAAACGGTCCCTAGTAACTAGGGTACATTCGTAAATAAATTGAGCATCATGGCTAGAAGTGACTAAATGTTGCCTAATCTTTCTCATCGAGAAATGACACAATTACAGCAACACAAAAAGGAACTCCACCGGACAAAGTTCAGTGCTCACAAGGAGCTTCATTCAACACACACGGTTCCATTCCCATTCATGCAAAGCACGAAAGTGTAAAACTTGGGAACATACTTGAGAGCAAAGATCACATTCAATCTCATTCAAGGCACGGATGTGAATGCAACGGGATGAAATTACTGAAATGATGCCTGCCCTCGAACTGTGATGATGGACTACCCGACTCGCCAATAATATTGGGTTCTGGTGTATTGAAATACAGGAGCTGCTGGATTTGTGTGTTTTCTTACCCCCTCACCATAGTTTGTCAAATGTTTAAACAACTGAACTTATATTCAAGGTTTGTTTCTCTTCATATGTTTTACTGGTTTACATTTGTCTCAGCAACCTGTTGAATGATTCTTCTGCTTTCAAAACAAAATGACAACAGGATGAATGCACACACTTGAAAATACAATACATGCAATGTTATGCATCATAGTGATGCAACCTCCTTTCAGTTTCATACTGCATGTCAATTGAAATCCTTACTGAAATGCACACCTTCTCAAGATTGCGCTTGACTGGCGTGTCAGGCACTCAATTACAGCTGTTTTATCAAGACAATGTGTTCGTTTTGTAAAATATAGTTCCGGTCTGGTGTGGCACCCCAGCTAACGCACAACGTTGCCACAACGTTTCGTGTTAGCAGGGACTGTCTGCAGCGTGCTGGTGTGTCCCGGACTTTAGAGTAGAGAGACAGTTCAACTGCAAGTATGAGCGGCAGAAACGGATATTGCCTTCCCTTTAAGTAGAGGGTCAAGGACAGCCTCCCTGGCTTACGGCCATACTAGCCTGAATACGCCCGATCTCGTCCGATCTCGGAAGCCAAGCAGGCTCGGGCCTGGTCAGTACTTGGATGGGAGACCACCTGGGAATACCAGGTGCTGTAAGCTTTTGCATCTTTTACACACCAGAGGGCGACAAATCACGAGTTTTAACTTTGGATACACGCAATTTCATCATTATTTCAGATTTTACTTCCCCAAATACACAGGCATACAATAGATCTTGTTCTCCAACGTAAACGGTCCCTAGTAACTAGGGTACATTCGTAAATAAATTGAGCATCATGGCTAGAAGTGACTAAATGTTGCCTAATCTTTCTCATCGAGAAATGACACAATTACAGCAACACAAAAAGGAACTCCACCGGACAAAGTTCAGTGCTCACAAGGAGCCTCATTCAACACACACGGTTCCATTCCCATTCATGCAAAGCACGAAAGTGTAAAACTTGGGAACATACTTGAGAGCAAAGATCACATTCAATCTCATTCAAGGCACGGATGTGAATGCAACGGGATGAAATTACTGAAATGATGCCTGCCCTCGAACTGTGATGATGGACTACCCGACTCGCCAATAATATTGGGTTCTGGTGTATTGAAATACAGGAGCTGCTGGATTTGTGTGTTTTCTTACCCCCTCACCATAGTTTGTCAAATGTTTAAACAACTGAACTTATATTCAAGGTTTGTTTCTCTTCATATGTTTTACTGGTTTACATTTGTCTCAGCAACCTGTTGAATGATTCTTCTGCTTTCAAAACAAAATGACAACAGGATGAATGCACACACTTGAAAATACAATACATGCAATGTTATGCATCATAGTGATGCAACCTCCTTTCAGTTTCATACTGCATGTCAATTGAAATCCTTACTGAAATGCACACCTTCTCAAGATTGCGCTTGACTGGCGTGTCAGGCACTCAATTACAGCTGTTTAATCAAGACAATGTGTTCGTTTTGTAATATATAGTTCCGGTCTGGTGTGGCACCCCAGCTAACGCACAACGTTGCCACAATGTTGCCACAACGTGGCGTGTTAGCAGGGACTGTCTGCGGCGCGCTGGTGTGTCCCGGGCTTTAGAGTAGAGAGACAGTTCAACTGTAAGTATGAACGGCAGAAACGGATATTGCCTTCCCTTTAAGTAGAGCGTCAGGGACAGCCTCCCTGGCTTACGGCCTACTAGCCTGAATACGCCCGATCTCGTCCGATCTCG
This sequence comes from Amia ocellicauda, assembly GCF_036373705.1. Classification (NCBI taxonomy): domain Eukaryota; kingdom Metazoa; phylum Chordata; class Actinopteri; order Amiiformes; family Amiidae; genus Amia; species Amia ocellicauda. Next base: position 268,704 of record NW_027103000.1, on the reverse strand, counting down.
GAAGCTAAGCAGGCTCGGGCCTGGTCAGTACTTGGATGGGAGACCGCCTGGGAATACCAGGTGCTGTAAGCTTTTGCATCTTTTACACACCAGAGGGCGACAAATCACGATTTTTAACTTTGGATACACGCAATTTCATCATTATTTCAGATTTGACTTCCCCAAATACACAGGCATACAATAGATCTTGTTCTCCAACGTAAACGGTCCCTAGTAACTAGGGTACATTCGTAAATAAATTGAGCATCATGGCTAGAAGTGACTAAATGTTGCCTAATCTTTCTCATCGAGAAATGACACAATTACAGCAACACAAAAAGGAACTCCACCGGACAAAGTTCAGTGCTCACAAGGAGCCTCATTCAACACACACGGTTCCATTCCCATTCATGCAAAGCACGAAAGTGTAAAACTTGGGAACATACTTGAGAGCAAAGATCACATTCAATCTCATTCAAGGCACGGATGTGAATGCAACGGGATGAAATTACTGAAATGATGCCTGCCCTCGAACTGTGATGATGGACTACCCGACTCGCCAATAATATTGGGTTCTGGTGTATTGAAATACAGGAGCTGCTGGATTTGTGTGTTTTCTTACCCCCTCACCATAGTTTGTCAAATGTTTAAACAACTGAACTTATATTCAAGGTTTGTTTCTCTTCATATGTTTTACTGGTTTACATTTGTCTCAGCAACCTGTTGAATGATTCTTCTGCTTTCAAAACAAAATGACAACAGGATGAATGCACACACTTGAAAATACAATACATGCAATGTTATGCATCATAGTGATGCAACCTCCTTTCAGTTTCATACTGCATGTCAATTGAAATCCTTACTGAAATGCACACCTTCTCAAGATTGCGCTTGACTGGCGTGTCAGGCACTCAATTACAGCTGTTTTATCAAGACAATGTGTTCGTTTTGTAATATATAGTTCCGGTCTGGTGTGGCACCCCAGCTAACGCACAACGTTGCCACAATGTTGCCACAACGTGGCGTGTTAGCAGGGACTGGCTGCGGCGCGCTGGTGTGTCCCGGGCTTTAGAGTAGAGATACAGTTCAACTGCAAGTATGACCGGCAGAAACGGATATTGCCTTCCCTTTAAGTAGAGCGTCAGGGACAGCCTCCCTGGCTTACGGCCATACTAGCCTGAATACGCCCGATCTCGTCCGATCTCGGAAGCCAAGCAGGCTTGGGCCTGGTCATTACTTGGATGGGAGACCGCCTGGGAATACCAGGTGCTGTAAGCTTTTGCACCTTTTACACACCAGAGGGCGACAAATCACGAGTTTTAACTTTGGATACACACAATTTCATCATTATTTCAGATTTTACTTCCCCAAATACACAGGCATACAATAGATCTTGTTCTCCAACGTAAACGGTCCCTAGTAACTAGGGTACATTCGTAAATAAATTGAGCATCATGGCTAGAAGTGACTAAATGTTGCCTAATCTTTCTCATCGAGAAATGACACAATTACAGCAACACAAAAAGGAACTCCACCGGACAAAGTTCAGTGCTCACAAGGAGCCTCATTCAACACACACGGTTCCATTCCCATTCATGCAAAGCACGAAAGTGTAAAACTTGGGAACATACTTGAGAGCAAAGATCACATTCAATCTCATTCACGGCACGGATGTGAATGCAACGGGATGAAATTACTGAAATGATGCCTGCCCTCGAACTGTGATGATGGACTACCCGACACGCCAATAATATTGGGTTCTGGTGTATTGAAATACAGGAGCTGCTGGATTTGTTTGTTTTCTTACCCCCTCACCATAGTTTGTCAAATGTTTAAACAACTGAACTTATATTCAAGGTTTGTTTCTCTTCATATGTTTTACTGGTTTACATTTGTCTCAGCAACCTGTTGAATGATTCTTCTGCTTTCAAAACAAAATGACAACAGGATGACTGCACACACTTGAAAATACAATACATGCAATGTTATGCATCATAGTGATGCAACCTCCTTTCAGTTTCATACTGCATGTCAATTGAAATCCTTACTGAAATGCACACCTTCTCAAGATTTCGCTTGACTGGCGTGTCAGGCACTCAATTACAGCTGTTTTATCAAGACAAATGTGTTCGTTTTGTAAAATATAGTTCCAGTCTGGTGTGGCACCCCAGCTAACGCACAACGTTGCCACAACGTGGCATATTAGCAGGGACTGTCTGCGGCGCGCTGGTGTGTCCCGGGCTTTAGAGTAGAGAGACAGTTCAACTGTAAGTATGTACGGCAGAAACGGATATTGCCTTCCCTTTAAGTAGAGCTTCAGGGACAGCATTCCTGGCTTACGGCCATACTAGCCTGAATACGCCCGATCTCGTCCGATCTAGGAAGCTAAGCAGGCTCGGGCCTGGTCAGTACTTGGATGGGAGACCGCCTGGGAATACCAGGTGCTGTAAGCTTTTGCATCTTTTACACACCAGAGGGCGACAAATCACGAGTTTTAACTTTGGATACACGCAATTTCATCATTATTTCAGATTTGACTTCCCCAAATACACAGGCATACAATAGATCTTGTTCTCCAACGTAAACGGTCCCTAGTAACTAGGGTACATTCGTAAATAAATTGAGCATCATGGCTAGAAGTGACTAAATGTTGCCTAATCTTTCTCATCGAGAAATGACACAATTACAGCAACACAAAAAGGAACTCCACCGGACAAAGTTCAGTGCTCACAAGGAGCCTCATTCAACACACACGGTTCCATTCCCATTCATGCAAAGCACGAAAGTGTAAAACTTGGGAACATACTTGAGAGCAAAGATCACATTCAATCTCATTCAAGGCACGGATGTGAATGCAACGGGATGAAATTACTGAAATGATGCCTGCCCTCGAACTGTGATGATGGACTACCCGACTCGCCAATAATATTGGGTTCTGGTGTATTGAAATACAGGAGCTGCTGGATTTGTGTGTTTTCTTACCCCCTCACCATAGTTTGTCAAATGTTTAAACAACTGAACTTATATTCAAGGTTTGTTTCTCTTCATATGTTTTACTGGTTTACATTTGTCTCAGCAACCTGTTGAATGATTCTTCTGCTTTCAAAACAAAATGACAACAGGATGAATGCACACACTTGAAAATACAATACATGCAATGTTATGCATCATAGTGATGCAACCTCCTTTCAGTTTCATACTGCATGTCAATTGAATTCCTCACTGAAATGCACACCTTCTCAAGATTGCGCTTGACTGGCGTGTCAGGCACTCAATTACAGCTGTATTATCAAGACAATGTGTTCGTTTTGTAAAATATAGTTCCGGTCTGGTGTGGCACCCCAGCTAACGCACAACGTTGCCACAACGTTTCGTGTTAGCAGGGACTGTCTGCGGCGCGCTGGTGTGTCCCGGACTTTAGAGTAGAGAGACAGATCAACTGCAAGTATGAGCGGCAGAAACGGATATTGCCTTCCCTTTAAGTAGAGCGTCAGGGACAGCCTCCCTTGCTTACGACCATACTAGCCTGAATACGCACGATCTCGTCCGATCTCGGAAGCTAAGCAGGCTCGGGCCTGGTCAGTACTTGGATGGGAGACCGCCTGGGAATACCAGGTGCTGTAAGCTTTTTCATCTTTTACACACCAGAGGGCGACAAATCACGAGTTTTAACTTTGGATACACGCAATTTCATCATTATTTCAGATTTGACTTCCCCAAATACACAGGCATACAATAGATCTTGTTCTCCAACGTAAACGGTCCCTAGAAACTAGGGTACATTCGTAAATAAATTCAGCATCATGGCTAGAAGTGACTAAATGTTGCCTAATCTATCTCATCGAGAAATGACACAATTACAGCAACACAAAAAGGAACTCCACCGGACAAAGTTCAGTGCTCACAAGGAGCCTCATTCAACACACACGGTTCCATTCCCATTCATGCAAAGCACGAAAGTGTAAAACTTGGGAACATACTTGAGAGCAAAGATCACATTCAATCTCATTCAAGGCACGGATGTGAATGCAACGGGATGAAATAACTGAAATGATGCCTGCCCTCGAACTGTGATGATGGACTACCCGACTCGCCAATAATATTGGCTTCTGGTGTATTGAAATACAGGAGCTGCTGGATGTGTGTGTTTTCTTTCCCCCTCACCATAGTTTGTCAAATGTTTAAACAACTGAACTTATATTCAAGGTTTGTTTCTCTTCATATGTTTTACTGGTTTACATTTGTCTCAGCAACCTGTTGAATGATTCTTCTGCTTTCAAAACAAAATGACAACAGGATGAATGCACACACTTGAAAATACAATACATGCAATGTTATGCATCATAGTGATGCAACCTCCTTTCAGTTTCATACTGCATGTCAATTGAAATCCTTACTGAAATGCACACCTTCTCAAGATTGCGCTTGACTGGCGTGTCAGGCACTCAATTACAGCTGTTTTATCAAGACAATGTGTTCGTTTTGTAATATATAGTTCCGGTCTGGTGTGGCACCCCAGCTAACGCACAACGTTGCCACAACGTTTCGTGTTAGCAGGGACTGTCTGCGGCGCGCTGGTGTGTCCCGGACTTTAGAGTAGAGAGACAGTTCAACTGCAAGTATGAGCGGCAGAAACGGATATTGCCTTCCCTTTAAGTAGAGCGTCAGGGATAGCCTCCCTGGCTTACGGCCATACTAGCCTGAATACGCCCGATCTCGTCCGATCTCGGAAGCTAAGCAGGCTCGGGCCTGGTCAGTACTTGGATGGGAGACCGCCTGGGAATACCAGGTGCTGTAAGCTTTTGCATCTTTTACACACCAGAGGGCGACAAATCACGAGTTTTAACTTTGGATACACGCAATTTCATCATTATTTCAGATTTGACTTCCCCAAATACACAGGCATACAATAGATCTTGTTCTCCAACGTAAACGGTCCCTAGTAACTAGGGTACATTCGTAAATAAATTGAGCATCATGGCTAGAAGTGACTAAATGTTGCCTAATCTTTCTCATCGAGAAATGACACAATTACAGCAACACAAAAAGGAACTCCACCGGACAAAGTTCAGTGCTCACAAGGAGCCTCATTCAACACACACGGTTCCATTCCCATTCATGCAAAGCACGAAAGTGTAAAACTTGGGAACATACTTGAGAGCAAAGATCACATTCAATCTCATTCAAGGCACGGATGTGAATGCAACGGGATGAAATTACTGAAATGATGCCTGCCCTCGAACTGTGATGATGGACTACCCGACTCGCCAATAATATTGGGTTCTGGTGTATTGAAATACAGGAGCTGCTGGATTTGTGTGTTTTCTTACCCCCTCACCATAGTTTGTCAAATGTTTAAACAACTGAACTTATATTCAAGGTTTGTTTCTCTTCATATGTTTTACTGGTTTACATTTGTCTCAGCAACCTGTTGAATGATTCTTCTGCTTTCAAAACAAAATGACAACAGGATGAATGCACACACTTGAAAATACAATACATGCAATGTTATGCATCATAGTGATGCAACCTCCTTTCAGTTTCATACTGCATGTCAATAGAAATCCTTACTGAAATGCACACCTTCTCAAGATTGCGCTTGACTGGCGTGTCAGGCACTCAATTACAGCTGTTTTATCAAGAGAATGTGTTCGTTTTGTAATATATAGTTCCGGTCTGGTGTGGCACCCCAGCTAACGCACAACGTTGCCACAATGTTGCCACAACGTGGCGTGTTAGCAGGGACTGTCTGCGGCGCGCTGGTGTGTCCCGGGCTTTAGAGTAGAGAGACAGTTCAACTGTAAGTATGAACGGCAGAAACGGATATTGCCTTCCCTTTAAGTAGAGCGTCAGGGACAGCCTTCCTGGCTTACGGCCATACTAGCCTGAATACGCCCGATCTCGTCCGATCTCGGAAGCTAAGCAGGCTCGGGCCTGGTCAGTACTTGGATGGGAGACCGCCTGGGAATACCAGGTGCTGTAAGCTTTTGCATCTTTTACACACCAGAGGGCGACAAATCACGAGTTTTAACTTTGGATACACGCAATTTCATCATTATTTCAGATTTGACTTCCCCAAATACACAGGCATACAATAGATCTTGTTCTCCAAAGTAAACGGTCCCTAGTAACTAGGGTACATTCGTAAATAAATTGAGCATCATGGCTAGAAGTGACTAAATGTTGCCTAATCTTTCTCATCGAGAAATGACACAATTACAGCAACACAAAAAGGAACTCCACCGGACAAAGTTCAGTGCTCACAAGGAGCTTCATTCAACACACACGGTTCCATTCCCATTCATGCAAAGCACGAAAGTGTAAAACTTGGGAACATACTTGAGAGCAAAGATCACATTCAATCTCATTCAAGGCACGGATGTGAATGCAACGGGATGAAATTACTGAAATGATGCCTGCCCTCGAACTGTGATGATGGACTACCCGACTCGCCAATAATATTGGGTTCTGGTGTATTGAAATACAGGAGCTGCTGGATTTGTGTGTTTTCTTACCCCCTCACCATAGTTTGTCAAATGTTTAAACAACTGAACTTATATTCAAGGTTTGTTTCTCTTCATATGTTTTACTGGTTTACATTTGTCTCAGCAACCTGTTGAATGATTCTTCTGCTTTCAAAACAAAATGACAACAGGATGAATGCACACACTTGAAAATACAATACATGCAATGTTATGCATCATAGTGATGCAACCTCCTTTCAGTTTCATACTGCATGTCAATTGAAATCCTTACTGAAATGCACACCTTCTCAAGATTGCGCTTGACTGGCGTGTCAGGCACACAATTACAGCTGTTTTATCAAGACAATGTGTTCGTTTTGTAATATATAGTTCCGGTCTGGTGTGGCACCCCAGCTAACGCACAACGTTGCCACAACGTGGCATGTTAGCAGGGACTGTCTGCGGTGCGCTGGTGTGTCCCGGGCTTTAGAGTAGAGAGACAGTTCAACTGTAAGTATGAACGGCAGAAACGGATATTGCCTTCCCTTTAAGTAGAGCGTCAGGGACAGCCTCCCTGGCTTACGGCCATACTAGCCTGAATACTCCCGATCTCATGAGATCTCGGAAGCCAAGCGGGCTCGGGCCTGGTCAGTACTTGGATGGGAGACCGCCTGGGAATACCAGGTGCTGTAAGCTTTTGCACCTTTTACACACCAGAGGGCGACAAATCACGAGTTTTAACTTTGGATACACGCAATTTCATCATTATTTCAGATTTTACTTCCCCAAATACACAGGCATACAATAGATCTTGTTCTCCAACGTAAACGGTCCCTAGTAACTAGGGTACATTCGTAAATAAATTGAGCATCATGGCTAGAAGTGACTAAATGTTGCCTAATCTTTCTCATCGAGAAATGACACAATTACAGCAACACAAAAAGGAACTCCACCGGACAAAGTTCAGTGCTCACAAGGAGCCTCATTCAACACACACGGTTCCATTCCCATTCATGCAAAGCACGAAAGTGTAAAACTTGGGAACATACTTGAGAGCAAAGATCACATTCAATCTCATTCAAGGCACGGATGTGAATGCAACGGGATGAAATTACTGAAATGATGCCTGCCCTCGAACTGTGATGATGGACAACCCGACTCGCCAATAATATTGGGTTCTGGTGTATTGAAATACAGGAGCTGCTGGATTTGTGTGTTTTCTTACCCCCTCACCATAGTTTGTCAAATGTTTAAACAACTGAACTTATATTCAAGGTTTGTTTCTCTTCATATGTTTTACTGGTTTACATTTGTCTCAGCAACCTGTTGAATGATTCTTCTGCTTTCAAAACAAAATGACAACAGGATGAATGCACACACTTGAAAATACAATACATGCAATGTTATGCATCATAGTGATGCAACCTCCTTTCAGTTTCATACTGCATGTCAATTGAAATCCTTACTGAAATGCACACCTTCTCAAGATTGCGCTTGACTGGCGTGTCAGGCACTCAATTACAGCTGTATTATCAAGACAATGTGTTCGTTTTGTAAAATATAGTTCCGGTCTGGAGTGGCACCCCAGCTTACGCACAACGTTGCCACAACGTTGCCACAACGTGGCGTGTTAGCAGGGACTGTCTGCGGCGCACTGGTGTGTCCCGGGCTTTAGAGTAGAGAGACAGTTCAACTGTAAGTATGATCGGCAGAAACGGATATTGCCTTCCCTTTAAGTAAAGCGTCAGGGACAGCCTCCCTGGCTTACGGCCATACTAGCCTGAATACGCCCGATCTCGTCCGATCTCGGAAGCCAAGCAGGCTTGGGCCTGGTCAGTACTTGGATGGGAGACCGCCTGGGAATACCAGGTGCTGTAAGCTTTTGCACCTTTTACACACCAGAGGGCGACAAATCACGAGTTTTAACTTGGGATACAGACAATTTCATCATTATTTCAGGTTTTACTTCCCCAAATACACAGGCATACAATAGATCTTGTTCTCCAACGTAAACGGTCCCTAGTAACTAGGGTACATTCGTAAATAAATTGAGCATCATGGCTAGAAGTGACTAAATGTTGCCTAATCTTTCTCATCGAGAAATGACACAATTACAGCAACACAAAAAGAACTCCACCGGACAAAGTTCAGTGCTCACAAGGAGCCTCATTCAACACACACGGTTCCATTCCCATTCATGCAAAGCACGAAAGTGTAAAACTTGGGAACATACTTGAGAGCAAAGATCACATTCAATCTCATTCAAGGCACGGATGTGAATGCAACGGGATGAAATTACTGAAATGATGCCTGCCCTCGAACTGTGATGATGGACTACCCGACTCGCCAATAATATTGGGTTCTGGTGTATTGAAATACAGGAGCTGCTGGATTTGTGTGTTTTCTTACCCCCTCACCATAGTTTGTCAAATGTTTAAACAACTGAACTTATATTCAAGGTTTGTTTCTCTTCATATGTTTTACTGGTTTACATTTGTCTCAGCAACCTGTTGAATGATTCTTCTGCTTTCAAAACAAAATGACAACAGGATGAATGCACACACTTGAAAATACAATACATGCAATGTTATGCATCATAGTGATGCAACCTCCTTTCAGTTTCATACTGCATGTCAATTGAAATCCTTACTGAAATGCACACCTTCTCAAGATTGCGCTTGACTGGCGTGTCAGGCACTCAATTACAGCTGTTTTATCAAGACAATGTGTTCGTTTTGTAAAATATAGTTCCGGTCTGGTGTGGCACCCCAGCTAACGCACAACGTTGCCACAACGTTGCCACAACGTGGCGTGTTAGCAGGGACTGTCTGCGGCGCACTGGTGTGTCCCGGGCTTTAGAGTAGAGAGACAGTTCAACTGTAAGTATGAACGGCAGAAACGGATATTGCCATCCCTTTAAGTAGAGCGTCAGGGACAGCCTACCTGGCTTACGGCCATACTAGCCTGAATACGCCCGATCTCGTCCGATCTCGGAAGCCAAGCAGGCTCGGGCCTGGTCAGTACTTGAATGGGAGACCGCCTGGGAATACCAGGTGCTGTAAGCTTTTGCACCTTTTACACACCAGAGGGCGACAAATCACGAGTTTTAACTTTGGATACACACAATTTCATCATTATTTCAGATTTTACTTCCCCAAATACACAGGCATACAATAGATCTTGTTCTCCAACGTAAACGGTCCCTAGTAACTAGGGTACATTCGTAAATAAATTGAGCATCATGGCTAGAAGTGACTAAATGTTGCCTAATCTTTCTCATCGAGAAATGACACAATTACAGCAACACAAAAAGGAACTCCACCGGACAAAGTTCAGTGCTCACAAGGAGCCTCATTCAACACACACGGTTCCATTCCCATTCATGCAAAGCACGAAAGTGTAAAACTTGGGAACATACTTGAGAGCAAAGATCACATTCAATCTCATTCAAGGCACGGATGTGAATGCAACGGGATGAAATTACTGAAATGATGCCTGCCCTCGAACTGTGATGATGGACTACCCGACTCGCCAATAATATTGGGTTCTGGTGTATTGAAATACAGGAGCTGCTGGATTTGTGTGTTTTCTTACCCCCTCACCATAGTTTGTCAAATGTTTAAACAACTGAACTTATATTCAAGGTTTGTTTCTCTTCATATGTTTTACTGGTTTACATTTGTCTCAGCAACCTGTTGAATGATTCTTCTGCTTTCAAAACAAAATGACAACAGGATGAATGCACACACTTGAAAATACAATACATGCAATGTTATGCATCATAGTGATGCAACCTCCTTTCAGTTTCATACTGCATGTCAATTGAAATCCTTACTGAAATGCACACCTTCTCAAGATTGCGCTTGACTGGCGTGTCAGGCACTCAATTACAGCTGTATTATCAAGACAATGTGTTCGTTTTGTAAAATATAGTTCCGGTCTGGTGTGGCACCCCAGCTAACGCACAACGTTGCCACAATGTTGCCACAACGTGGCGTGTTAGCAGGGACTGTCTGCGGCGCACTGGTGTGTCCCGGGCTTTAGAGTAGAGAGACAGTTCAACTGTAAGTATGATCGGCAGAAACGGATATTGCCTTCCCTTTAAGTAGAGCGTCAGGGACAGCCTCCCTGGCTTACGGCCATACTAGCCTGAATACGCCCGATCTCGTCCGATCTCGGAAGCCAAGCAGGCTTGGGCCTGGTCAGTACTTGGATGGGAGACCGCCTGGGAATACCAGGTGCTGTAAGCTTTTGCACCTTTTACACACCAGAGGGCGACAAATCACGAGTTTTAACTTTGGATACACACAATTTCATCATTATTTCAGGTTTTACTTCCCCAAATACACAGGCATACAATAGATCTTGTTCTCCAACGTAAACGGTCCCTAGTAACTAGGGTACATTCGTCAATAAATTGAGCATCATGGCTAGAAGTGACTAAATGTTGCCTAATCTTTCTCATCGAGAAATGACACAATTACAGCAACACAAAAAGAACTCCACCGGACAAAGTTCAGTGCTCACAAGGAGCCTCATTCAACACACATGGTTCCATTCCAATTCATGCAAAGCACGAAAGTGTAAAACTTGGGAACATACTTGAGAGCAAAGATCACATTCAATCTCATTCAAGGCACGGATGTGAATGCATCGGGATGAATTTACTGAAATGATGCCTGCCCTCGAACTGTGATGATGGACTACCCGACTCGCCAATAATATTGGGTTCTGGTGTATTGAAATACAGGAGCTGCTGGATTTGTGTGTTTTCTTACCCCCTCACCATAGTTTGTCAAATGTTTAAACAACTGAACTTATATTCAAGGTTTGTTTCTCTTCATATGTTTTACTGGTTTACATTTGTCTCAGCAACCTGTTGAATGATTCTTCTGCTTTCAAAACAAAATGACAACAGGATGAATGCACACACTTGAAAATACAATACATGCAATGTTATGCATCATAGTGATGCAACCTCCTTTCAGTTTCATACTGCATGTCAATTGATATCCTTACTGAAATGCACACCTTCTCAAGATTGCGCTTGACTGGCGTGTCAGGCACTCAATTACAGCTGTTTTATCAAGACAATGTGATCGTTTTGTAAAATATAGTTCCGGTCTGGTGTGGCACCCCAGCTAATGCACAACGTTGCCACAACGTTGCCACAACGTGGCGTGTTAGCAGGGACTTTCTGCGACACGCTGGTATGTCCCGGGCTTTAGAGTAGAGAGACAGTTCAACTGTAAGTATGAACGGCAGAAACGGATATTGCCTTCCCTTTAAGTAGAGCGTCAGGGAAAGTCTCACTTGCTTACGGCCATACTAGCCTGAATACGCCCGATCTCGTCCGATCTCGGAAGCCAAGCAGGCTCGGGCCTGGTCAGTACTTGAATAGGAGACCGCCTGGGAATACCAGGTGCTTTAAGCTTTTGCACCTTTGACACACCAGAGGGTGACAAATCACGATTTTTAACTTTGGATACACACAATTTCATCATTATTTCAGATTTGACTTCCCCAAATACACAGGCATACAATACATTTTGTTCTCCAACGTAAACGGTCCCTAGTAACTAGGGTACATTCGTAAATAAATTGAGCATCATGGCTAGAAGTGACTAAATGTTGCCTAATCTTTCTCATCGAGAAATGACACAATTACAGCAACACAAAAAGGAACTCCACCGGACAAAGTTCAGTGCTCACAAGGAGCCTCATTCAACACACACGGTTCCATTCCCATTCATGCAAAGCACGAAAGTGTAAAACTTGGGAACATACTTGAGAGCAAAGATCACATTCAATCTCATTCAAGGCACGGATGTGAATGCAACGGGATGAAATTACTGAAATGATGCCTGCCCTCGAACTGTGATGATGGACTACCCGACTCGCCAATAATATTGGGTTCTGGTGTATTGAAATACAGGAGCTGCTGGATTTGTGTGTTTTCTTACCCCCTCACCATAGTTTGTCAAATGTTTAAACAACTGAACTTATATTCAAGGTTTGTTTCTCTTCATATGTTTTACTGGTTTACATTTGTCTCAGCAACCTGTTGAATGATTCTTCTGCTTTCAAAACAAAATGACAACAGGATGAATGCACACACTTGAAAATACAATACATGCAATGTTATGCATCATAGTGATGCAACCTCCTTTCAGTTTCATACTGCATGTCAATTGAAATCCTTACTGAAATGCACACCTTCTCAAGATTGCGCTTGACTGGCGTGTCAGGCACTCAATTACAGCTGTATTATCAAGACAATGTGTTCGTTTTGTAAAATATAGTTCCGGTCTGGTGTGGCACCCCAGCTAACGCACAACGTTGCCACAACGTTTCGTGTTAGCAGGGACTGTCTGCGGCGCGCTGGTGTGTCCCGGGCTTTAGAGTAGAGAGACAGTTCAACTGTAAGTATGAACGGCAGAAACGGATATTGCCTTCCCTTTAAGTAGAGCGTCAGGGACAGCCTCCCTGGCTTACGGCCATACTAGCCTGAATACGCCTGATCTCGTCCGATCTCGGAAGTTAAGCAGGCTCGGGCCTGGTCAGTACTTGGATGGGAGACTGCCTGGGAATACCAGGTGCTGTAAGCTTTTGCATCTTTTACACACCAGAGGGCGACAAATCACGAGTTTTAACTTTGGATACACGCAATTTCATCATTATTTCAGATTTGACTTCCCCAAATACACAGGCATACAATAGATCTTGTTCTCCAACGTAAACGGTCCCTAGTAACTAGGGTACATTCGTAAATAATTTGAGCATCATGGCTAGAATTGACTAAATGTTGCCTAATCTTTCTCATCAAGAAATGACACAATTACAGCAACACAAAAAGGAACTCCACCGGACAAAGTTCAGTGCTCACAAGGAGCCTCATTCAACACACACGGTTCCATTCCCATTCATGCAAAGTACGAAAGTGTAAAACTTGGGAACATACTTGAGAGCAAAGATCACATTCAATCTCATTCAAGGCACGGATGTGAATGCAACGGGATGAAATTACTGAAATGATGCCTGCCCTCGAACTGTGATGATGGACTACCCGACTCGCCAATAATATTGGGTTCTGGTGTATTGAAATACAGGAGCTGCTGGATTTGTGTGTTTTCTTACCCCCTCACCATAGTTTGTCAAATGTTTAAACAACTGAACTTATATTCAAGGTTTGTTTCTCTTCATATGTTTTACTGGTTTACATTTGTCTCAGCAACCTGTTGAATGATTCTTCTGCTTTCAAAACAAAATGACAACAGGATGAATGCACACACTTGAAAATACAATACATGCAATGTTATGCATCATAGTGATGCAACCTCCTTTCAGTTTCATACTGCATGTCAATTGAAATCCTTACTGAAATGCACACCTTCTCAAGATTGCGCTTGACTGGCGTGTCAGGCACTCAATTACAGCTGTTTTATCAAGACAAATGTGTTCGTTTTGTAAAATATAGTTCCGGTCTGGTGTGGCACCCCAGCTAACGCACAACGTTGCCACAACGTGGCATGTTAGCAGGGACTGTCTGCGGCGCGCTGGTGTGTCCCGGGCTTTAGAGTAGAGAGACAGTTCAACTGTAAGTATGAACGGCAGAAACGGATATTGCCTTCCCTTTGAGTAGAGTGTCAGGGACAGCCTCCCTGGCTTACGGCCATACTAGCCTGAATACGCCCGATCTCGTCCGATCTCGGAAGCTAAGCAGGCTCGGGCCTGGTCAGTACTTGGATGGGAGACTGCCTGGGAATACCAGGTGCTGTAAGCTTTTGCATCTTTTACACACCAGAGGGCGACAAATCACGAGTTTTAACTTTGGATACACGCAATTTCATCATTATTTCAGATTTGATTTCCCCAAATACACAGGCATACAATAGATCTTGTTCTCCAACGTAAACGGTCCCTAGTAACTAGGGTACATTCGTAAATAAATTGAGCATCATGGCTAGAATTGACTAAATGTTGCCTAATCTTTCTCATCGAGAAATGACACAATTACAGCAACACAAAAAGGAACTCCACCGGACAAAGTTCAGTGCTCACAAGGAGCCTCATTCAACACACACGGTTCCATTCCCATTCATGCAAAGTACGAAAGTGTAAAACTTGGGAACATACTTGAGAGCAAAGATCACATTCAATCTCATTCAAGGCACGGATGTGAATGCAACGGGATGAAATTACTGAAATGATGCCTGCCCTCGAACTGTGATGATGGACTACCCGACTCGCCAATAATATTGGGTTCTGGTGTATTGAAATACAGGAGCTGCTGGATTTGTGTGTTTTCTTACCCCCTCAACATAGTTTGTCAAATGTTTAAACAACTGAACTTATATTCAAGGTTTGTTTCTCTTCATATGTTTTACTGGTTTACATTTGTCTCAGCAACCTGTTGAATGATTCTTCTGCTTTCAAAACAAAATGACAACAGGATGAATGCACACACTTGAAAATACAATACATGCAATGTTATGCATCATAGTGATGCAACCTCCTTTCAGTTTCATACTGCATGTCAATTGAAATCCTTACTGAAATGCACACCTTCTCAAGATTGCGCTTGACTGGCGTGTCAGGCACTCAATTACAGCTGTATTATCAAGACAATGTGTTCGTTTTGTAAAATATAGTTCCGGTCTGGTGTGGCACCCCAGCTAACGCACAATGTTGCCACAACGTGGCGTGTTAGCAGGGACTGTCTGCGGCGCGCTGCTGTGTCCCGGGCTTTAGAGTAGAGAGACAGTTCAACTGCAAGTATGAACGGCAGAAACGGATATTTCCTTCCCTTTAAGTAGAGCGTCAGGGACAGCCTCCCTGACTTACGGCCATACTATCCTGAATATGCCCGATCTCGTCCGATCTCGGAAGCCAAGCAGGCTCGGGCCTGGTCAGTACTTGGATGGGAGACCGCCTGGGAATACCAGGTGCTGTAACCTCTTGCACCTTTTACACACCAGAGGGCGACAAATCACGAGTTTTAACTTTGGATACACACAATTTCATCATTATTTCAGATTTTACTTCCCCAAATACACAGGCATAAAATAGATCTTGTTCTCCAACGTAAACGGTCCCTAGTAACTAGCGTACATTCGTAAATAAATTGAGCATCATGGCTAGAAGTGACTAAATGTTGCCTAATCTTTCTCATCAAGAAATGACACAATTACAGCAACACAAAAAGGAACTCCACCGGACAAAATTCAGTGCTCACAAGGAGCCTCATTCAACACACTCGGTTCCATTCCCATTCATGCAAAGCACGAAAGTGTAAAACTTGGGAACATACTTGAGAGCAAAGATCACATTCAATCTCATTCAAGGCACGGATGTGAATGCAACGGGATGAAATTACTGAAATGATGCCTGCCCTCGAACTGTGATGATGGACTACCCGACTCGCCAATAATATTGGGTTCTGGTGTATTGAAATACAGGAGCTGCTGGATTTGTGTGTTTTCTTACCCCCTCACCATAGTTTGTCAAATGTTTAAACAACTGAACTTATATTCAAGGTTTGTTTCTCTTCATATGTTTTACTGGTTTACATTTGTCTCAGCAACCTGTTGAATGATTCATCTGCTTTCAAAACAAAATGACAACAGGATGAATGCACACACTTGAAAATACACTACATGCAATGTTATGCATCATAGTGATGCAACCTCCTTTCAGTTTCATACTGCATGTCAATTGAAATCCTTACTGAAATGCACACCTTCTCAAGATTGCGCTTGACTGGCGTGTCAGGCACTCAATTACAGCTGTTTTATCAAGACAATGTGTTCGTTTTGTAAAATATAGTTCCGGTCTGGTGTGGCACCCCAGCTAACGCACAACGTTGCCACAACGTTGCCACAACGTGGCGTGTTAGCAGGGACTGTCTGCGGCGCGCTGGTGTGTCCCGGGCTTTAGAGTAGAGAGACAGTTCAACTGTAAGTATGAGCGGCAGAAACGGATATTGCCTTCCCTTTAACTAGAGCGTCAGGGACACCCTCCCTGGCTTACGGCCATACTAGCCTGAATACGCCCGATCTCGTCCGATCTCGGAAGCTAAGCAGGCTCGGGCCTGGTCAGTACTTGGATGGGAGACCGCCTGGGAATACCAGGTGCTGTAAGCTTTTGCATCTTTTACACACCAGAGGGCGACAAATCACGAGTTTTAACTTTGGATACACGCAATTTCATCATTATTTCAGATTTGACTTCCCCAAATACACAGGCATACAATAGATCTTGTTCTCCAACGTAAACGGTCCCTAGTAACTAGGGTACATTCGTAAATAAATTGAGCATCATGGCTAGAAGTGACTAAATGTTGCCTAATCTTTCTCATCGAGAAATGACACAATTACAGCAACACAAAAAGGAACTCCACCGGACAAAGTTCAGTGCTCACAAGGAACCTCATTCAACACACACGGTTCCATTCCCATTCATGCAAAGCACGAAAGTGTAAAACTTGGGAACATACTTGAGAGCAAAGATCACATTCAATCTCATTCAAGGCACGGATGTGAATGCAACGGGATGAAATTACTGAAATGATGCCTGCCCTCGAACTGTGATGATGGACTACCCGACTCGCCAATAATATTGGGTTCTGGTGTATTGAAATACAGGAGCTGCTGGATTTGTGTGTTTTCTTACCCCCTCACCATAGTTTGTCAAATGTTTAAACAACTGAACTTATATTCAAGGTTTGTTTCTCTTCATATGTTTTACTGGTTTACATTTGTCTCAGCAACCTGTTGAATGATTCTTCTGCTTTCAAAACAAAATGACAACAGGATGAATGCACACACTTGAAAATACAATACATGCAATGTTATGCATCATAGTGATGCAACCTCCTTTCAGTTTCATACTGCATGTCAATTGAAATCCTTACTGAAATGCACACCTTCTCAAGATTGCGCTTGACTGGCGTGTCAGGCACTCAATTACAGCTGTATTATCAAGACAATGTGTTCGTTTTGTAAAATATAGTTCCGGTCTGGTGTGGCACCCCAGCTAACGCACAACGTTGCCACAACGTTTCGTGTTAGCAGGGACTGTCTGCGGCGCGCTGGTGTGTCCCGGACTTTAGAGTAGAGAGACAGTTCAACTGCAAGTATGAGCGGCAGAAACGGATATTGCCTTCCCTTTAAGTAGAGCGTCAGGGACACCCTCCCTGGCTTACGGCCATACTAGTCTGAATACGCACGATCTCGTCCGATCTCGGAAGCTAAGCAGGCTCAGGCCTGGACAGTACTTGGATGGGAGACCGCCTGGGAATACCAGGTGCTGTAAGCTTTTGCATCTTTTACACAACAGAGGGCGACAAATCACGAGTTTTAACTTTGGATACACGCAATTTCATCATTATTTCAGATTTGACTTCCCCAAATACACAGGCATACAATAGATCTTGTTCTCCAACGTAAACGGTCCCTAGTAACTAGGGTATATTCATAAATAAATTGAGCATCATGGCTAGAAGTGACTAAATGTTGCCTAATCTTTCTCATCGAGAAATGACACAATTACAGCAACACAAAAAGGAACTCCACCGGACAAAGTTCAGTGCTCACAAGGAGCCTCATTCAACACACACGGTTCCATTCCCATTCATGCAAAGCACGAAAGTGTAAAACTTGGGAACATACTTGAGAGCAAAGATCACATTCAATCTCATTCAAGGCACGGATGTGAATGCAACGGGATGAAATTACTGAAATGATGCCTGCCCTCGAACTGTGATGATGGACTACCCGACTCGCCAATAATATTGGGTTCTGGTGTATTGAAATACAGGAGCTGCTGGATTTGTGTGTTTTCTTAACCCCTCACCATAGTTTGTCAAATGTTTAAACAACTGAACTTATATTCAAGGTTTGTTTCTCTTCATATGTTTTACTGGTTTACATTTGTCTCAGCAACCTGTTGAATGATTCTTCTGCTTTCAAAACAAAATGACAAAAGGATGAATGCACACACTTGAAAATACACTACATGCAATGTTATGCATCATAGTGATGCAACCTCCTTTCAGTTTCATACTGCATGTCAATTGAAATCCTTACTGAAATGCACACCTTCTCAAGATTGCGCTTGACTGGCGTGTCAGGCACTCAATTACAGCTGTTTTATCAAGACAATGTGTTCGTTTTGTAAAATATAGTTCCGGTCTGGTGTGACACCCCAGCTAACGCACAACGTTGCCACAACGTTGCCACAACGTGGCGTGTAAGAAGGGACTGTCTGCGGCGCGCTGGTGTGTCCCGGGCTTTAGAGTAGAGAGACAGTTCAACTGTAAGTATGAACGGCAGAAACGGATATTGCCTTCCCTTTAAGTAGAGCGTCAGGGACAGCCTCCCTGGCTTACGGCCATACTAGCCTGAATACGCCCGATCTCGTCCGATCTCGGAAGCCAAGCAGACTCGGGCCTGGTTAGTACTTGGATGGGCGACCGCCTGGGAATACCAGGTGCTGTAAGCTTTTGCACCTTTTACACACCAGAGGGCGACAAATCACGAGTTTTAACTTTGGATACACGCAATTTCATCATTATTTCAGATTTTACTTCCCCAAATACACAGGCATACAATAGATCTTGTTCTCCAACGTAAACGGTCCCTAGTAAATAGGGTACATTCGTCAATAAATTGAGCATCATGGCTAGAAGTGACTAAATGTTGCCTAATCTTTCTCATCAAGAAATGACACAATTACAGCAACAAAAAAGGAACTCCACCGGACAAAGTTCAGTGCTCACAAGGAGCATCATTCAACACACACGGTTCCATTCCCATTCATGCAAAGCACGAAAGTGTAAAACTTGGGAACATACTTGAGAACATACTTGAGAGCAAAGATCACATTCAATCTCATTCAAGGCACGGATGTGAATGCAACGGGATGAAATTACTGAAATGATGCCTGCCCTCGAACTGTGATGATGGACTACCCGACTCGCCAATAATATTGGGTTCTGGTGTATTGAAATACAGGAGCTGCTGGATTTGTGTGTTTTCTTACCCCCTCACCATAGTTTGTCAAATGTTTAAACAACTGAACTTATATTCAAGGTTTGTTTCTCTTCATATGTTTTACTGGTTTACATTTGTCTCAGCAACCTGTTGAATGATTCTTCTGCTTTCAAAAACAAATGACAACAGGATGAATGCACACACTTGAAAATACAATACATGCAATGTTATGCATCATAGTGATGCAACCTCCTTTCAGTTTCATACTGCATGTCAATTGAAATCCTTACTGAAATGCACACCTTCTCAAGATTGCGCTTGACTGGCGTGTCAGGCACTCAATTACAGCTGTATTATCAAGACAATGTGTTCGTTTTGTAAAATATAGTTCCGGTCTGGTGTGGCACCCCAGCTAACGCACAACGTTGCCACAACGTGGCGTGTTAGCAGGGACTATCTGCGGCGCGCTGGTGTGTCCCGGACTTTAGAATAGAGAGACAGTTCAACTGCAAGTATGAGCGGCAGAAACGGATATTGCCTTCCCTTTAAGTAGAGCGTCAGGGACAACCTCCCTGGCTTACGGCCATACTAGCCTGAATACGCCCGATCTCGTCCGATCTCGGAAGCTAAGCAGGCTCGGGCCTGGTCAGTACTTGGATGGGAGACCGCCTGGGAATACCAGGTGCTGTAAGCTTTTGCATCTTTTACACACCAGAGGGCGACAAATCACGAGTTTTAACTTTGGATACACGCAATTTCATCATTATTTCAGATTTGACTTCCCCAAATACACAGGCATACAATAGATCTTGTTCTCCAACGTAAACGGTCCCTAGTAACTAGGGTACATTCGTAAATAAATTGAGCATCATGGCTAGAAGTGACTAAATGTTGCCTAATCTTTCTCATCGAGAAATGACACATTTACAGCAACACAAAAAGGAACTCCACCGGACAAAGTTCAGTGCTCACAAGGAGCCTCATTCAACACACACGGTTCCATTCCCATTCATGCAAAGCACGAAAGTGTAAAACTTGGGAACATACTTGAGAGCAAAGATCACATTCAATCTCATTCAAGGCACGGATGTGAATGCAACGGGATGAAATTACTGAAATGATGCCTGCCCTCGAACTGTGATGATGGACTACCCGACTCGCCAATAATATTGGGTTCTGGTGTATTGAAATACAGGAGCTGCTGGATTTGTGTGTTTTCTTATTCCCTCACCATAGTTTGTCAAATGTTTAAACAACTGAACTTATATTCAAGGTTTGTTTCTCTTCATATGTTTTACTGGTTTACATTTGTCTCAGCAACCTGTTGAATGATTCTTCTGCTTTCAAAACAAAATGACAACAGGATGAATGCACACACTTGAAAATACAATACATGCAATGTTATGCATCATAGTGATGCAACCTCCTTTCAGTTTCATACAGCATGTCAATTAAAATCCTTACTGAAATGCACACCTTCTCAAGATTGCGCTTGACTGGCGTGTCAGGCACTCAATTACAGCTGTTTTATCAAGACAATGTGTTCGTTTTGTAATATATAGTTCCGGTCTGGTGTGGCACCCCAGCTAACGCACAACGTTGCCACAATGTTGCCACAACGTGGCGTGTTAGCAGGGACTGTCTGCGGCGCGCTGGTGTGTCCCGGGCTTTAGAGTAGAGAGACAGTTCAACTGTAAGTATGAACGGCAGAATCGGATATTGCCTTCCCTATAAGTAGAGCGTCAGGGACACCCTCCCTGGCTTACGGCCATACTAGCCTGAATACGCCCGATCTCGTCCGATCTCGGAAGCTAAGCAGGCTCGGGCCTGGTCAGTACTTGGATGGGAGACCGCCTGGGAATACCAGGTGCTGTAAGCTTTTGCATCTTTTACACACCAGAGGGCGACAAATCACGAGTTTTAACTTTGGATACACGCAATTTCATCATTATTTCAGATTTGACTTCCCCAAATACACAGGCATACAATAGATCTTGTTCTCCAACGTAAACGGTCCCTAGTAACTATGGTACATTCGTAAATAAATTGAGCATCATGGCTAGAAGTGACTAAATGTTGCCTAATCTTTCTCATCGAGAAATGACACAATTACAGCAACACAAAAAGGAACTCCACCGGACAAAGTTCAGTGCTCACAAGGAGCCTCATTCAACACACACGGTTCCATTCCCATTCATGCAAAGCACGAAAGTGTAAAACTTGGGAACATACTTGAGAGCAAAGATCACATTCAATCTCATTCAAGGCACGGATGTGAATGCAACGGGATGAAATTACTGAAATGATGCCTGCCCTTGAACTGTGATGATGGACTACCCGACTCGCCAATAATATTGGGTTCCGGTGTATTGAAATACAGGAGCTGCTGGATTTGTGTGTTTTCTTACCCCCTCACCATAGTTTGTCAAATGTTTAAACAACTGAACTTATATTCAAGGTTTGTTTCTCTTCATATGTTTTACTGGTTTACATTTGTCTCAGCAACCTGTTGAATGATTCTTGTGCTTTCATAACAAAATGACAACAGGATGAATGCACACACTTGAAAATACAATACATGCAATGTTATGCATCATAGTGATGCAACCTCCTTTCAGTTTCATACTGCATGTCAATTGAAATCCTTACTGAAATGCACACCATCTCAAGATTGCGCTTGACTGGCAAGTCAGGCACTCAATTACAGCTGTTTTATCAAGACAATGTGTTCGTTTTGTAAAATATAGTTCCGGTCTGGTGTGGCACCCCAGCTAACGCACAACGTTGCCACAACGTTTCCACAACGTGGCGTGTTAGCAGGGACTGTCTGCGGCGCGCTGGTGTGTCCCGGGCTTTAGAGTAGAGAGACAGTTCAACTGTAAGTATGAACGGCAGAAACGGATATTGCCTTCCCTTTAAGTAGAGCGTCAGGGACAACCTCCCTGGCTTACGGAAAATACTAGCCTGAATACGCCCGATCTCGTCCGATCTCTGAAGCCAAGCAGGCTCGGGCCTGGTCAGTACTTGGATGGGAGACCGCCTGGGAATAGCAGGTGCTGTAAGCTTTTGCACCTTTTACACACCAGAGGGCGACAAATCACGAGTTTTAACTTTGGATACACACAATTTCATCATTATTTCAGATTTTACTTCCCCAAATACACAGGCATACAATAGATCTTGTTCTCCACCGTAAACGGTCCCTAGTAACTAGGGTACATTCGTAAATAAATTGAGCATCATGGCTAGAAGTGACTAAATGTTGCCTAATCTTTCTCATCGAGAAATGACACAATTACAGCAACACAAAAAGGAACTCCACCGGACAAAGTTCAGTGCTCACAAGGAGCCTCATTCAACACACACGGTTCCATTCCCATTCATGCAAAGCACGAAAGTGTAAAACTTGGGAACATACTTGAGAGCAAAGATCACATTCAATCTCATTCAAGGCACGGATGTGAATGCAACGGGATGAAATTACTGAAATGATGCCTGCCCTCGAACTGTGATGATGGACTAACCGACTCGCCAATAATATTGGGTTCTGGTGTATTGAAATACAGGAGCTGCTGGATTTGTGTGTTTTCTTACCCCCTCACCATAGTTTGTCAAATGTTTAAACAACTGAACTTATATTCAAGGTTTGTTTCTCTTCATATGTTTTACTGGTTTACATTTGTCTCAGCAACCTGTTGAATGATTCTTCTGCTTTCAAAACAAAATGACAACAGGATGAATGCACACACTTGAAAATACAATACATGCAATGTTATGCATCATAGTGATGCAACCTCCTTTCAGTTTCATACTGCATGTCAATTGAAATCCTTACTGAAATGCACACCTTCTCAAGATTGCGCTTGACTGGCGTGTCAGGCACTCAATTACAGCTGTATTATCAAGACAATGTGTTCGTTTTGTAAAATATAGTTCCGGTCTGGTGTGGCACCCCAGCTAACGCACAACGTTGCCACAACGTGGCGTGTTAGCAGGGACTATCTGCGGCGCGCTGGTGTGTCCCGGACTTTAGAATAGAGAGACAGTTCAACTGCAAGTATGAGCGGCAGAAACGGATATTGCCTTCCCTTTAAGTAGAGCGTCAGGGACAACCTCCCTGGCTT
This sequence comes from Amia ocellicauda, assembly GCF_036373705.1. NCBI lineage: Eukaryota > Metazoa > Chordata > Actinopteri > Amiiformes > Amiidae > Amia > Amia ocellicauda. The sequence goes on along the minus strand of NW_027103000.1, from coordinate 245,145 downwards.
ACGGCCATACTAGCCTGAATACGCCCGATCTTGTCCGATCTCGGAAGCTAAGCAGGCTCGGGCCTGGTCAGTACTTGGATGGGAGACCGTCTGGGAATACCAGGTGCTGTAAGCTTTTGCATCTTTTACACACCAGAGGGCGACAAATCACGAGTTTTAACTTTGGATACACGCAATTTCATCATTATTTCAGATTTGACTTCCCCAAATACACAGGCATACAATAGATCTTGTTCTCCAACGTAAACGGTCCCTAGTAACTAGGGTACATTCGTAAATAAATTGAGCATCATGGCTAGAAGTGACTAAATGTTGCCTAATCTTTCTCATCGAGAAATGACACATTTACAGCAACACAAAAAGGAACTCCACCGGACAAAGTTCAGTGCTCACAAGGAGCCTCATTCAACACACACGGTTCCATTCCCATTCATGCAAAGCACGAAAGTGTAAAACTTGGGAACATACTTGAGAGCAAAGATCACATTCAATCTCATTCAAGGCACGGATGTGAATGCAACGGGATGAAATTACTGAAATGATGCCTGCCCTCGAACTGTGATGATGGACTACCCGACTCGCCAATAATATTGGGTTCTGGTGTATTGAAATACAGGAGCTGCTGGATTTGTGTGTTTTCTTACCCCCTCACCATAGTTTGTCAAATGTTTAAACAACTGAACTTATATTCAAGGTTTGTTTCTCTTCATATGTTTTACTGGTTTACATTTGTCTCAGCAACCTGTTGAATGATTCTTCTGCTTTCAAAACAAAATGACAACAGGATGAATGCACACACTTGAAAATACAATACATGCAATGTTATGCATCATAGTGATGCAACCTCCTTTCAGTTTCATACTGCATGTCAATTGAAATCCTTACTGAAATGCACACCTTCTCAAGATTGCGCTTGACTGGCGTGTCAGGCACTCAATTACAGCTGTTTTATCAAGACAATGTGTTCGTTTTGTAATATATAGTTCCGGTCTGGTGTGGCACCCCAGCTAACGCACAACGTTGCCACAATGTTGCCACAATGTTGCCACAACGTGGCGTGTTAGCAGGGACTGGCTGCGGCGCGCTGGTGTGTCCCGGGCTTTAGAGTAGAGAGACAGTTCAACTGTAAGTATGAACGGCAGAAACGGATATTGCCTTCCCTTTAAGTAGAGCGTCAGGGACAGCCTCCCTGGCTTACGGCCATACTAGCCTGAATACGCCCGATCTCGTCCGATCTCGGAAGCCAAGCAGGCTCGGGCCTGGTCAGTACTTGGATGGGAGACCGCCTGGGAATACCAGGTGCTGTAAGCTTTTGCATCTTTTACACACCAGAGGGCGACAAATCACGAGTTTTAACTTTGGATACACGCAATTTCATAATTATTTCAGATTTGACTTCCCCAAATACACAGGCATACAATAGATCTTGTTCTCCAACGTAAACGGTCCCTAGTAACTAGGGTACATTCGTACATAAATTGAGCATCATGGCTAGAAGTGACTAAATGTTGCCTAATCTTTCTCATCGAGAAATGACACAATTACAGCAACACAAAAAGGAACTCCACCGGACAAAGTTCAGTGCTCACAAGGAGCCTCATTCAACACACACGGTTCCATTCCCATTCATGCAAAGCACGAAAGTGTAAAACTTGGGAACATACTTGAGAGCAAAGATCACATTCAATCTCATTCAAGGCACGGATGTGAATGCAACGGGATGAAATTACTGAAATGATGCCTGCCCTCGAACTGTGATGATGGACTACCCGACTCGCCAATAATATTGGGTTCTGGTGTATTGAAATACAGGAGCTGCTGGATTTGTGTGTTTTCTTACCCCCTCACCATAGTTTGTCAAATGTTTAAACAACTGAACTTATATTCAAGGTTTGTTTCTCTTCATATGTTTTACTGGTTTACATTTGTCTCAGCAACCTGTTGAATGATTCTTCTGCTTTCAAAGCAAAATGACAACAGGATGAATGCACACACTTGAAAATACAATACATGCAATGTTATGCATCATAGTGATGCAACCTCCTTTCAGTTTCATACTGCATGTCATTTGAAATCCTTACTGAAATGCACACCTTCTCAAGATTGCGCTTGACTGGCGTGTCAGGCACTCAATTACTGCTGTTTTATCAAGAGAATGTGTTCGTTTTGTAATATATAGTTCCGGTCTGGTGTGGCACCCCAGCTAACGCACAACGTTGCCACAATGTTGCCACAACGTGGCGTGTTAGCAGGGACTGTCTGCGGCGCGCTGGTGTGTCCCGGGCTTTAGAGTAGAGAGACAGTTCAACTGTAAGTATGAACGGCAGAAACGGATATTGCCTTCCCTTTAAGTAGAGCGTCAGGGACAGCCTTCCTGGCTTACGGCAATACTAGCCTGAATACGCCCGATCTCGTCCGATCTTGGAAGCTAAGCAGGCTCGTTCCTGGTCAGTACTTGGATGGGAGACCGCCTGGGAATACCAGGTGCTGTAATCTTTTGCATCTTTTACACACCAGAGGGCGACAAATCACGAGTTTTAACTTTGGATACACGCAATTTCATCATTATTTCAGATTTGACTTCCCCAAATACACAGTCATACAATAGATCTTGTTCTCCAACGTAAACGGTCCCTAGTAACTAGGGTACATTCGTAAATAAATTGAGCATCATGGCTAGAAGTGACTAAATGTTGCCTAATCTTTCTCATCGAGAAATGACACAATTACAGCAACACAAAAAGGAACTCCACTGGACAATGTTCAGTGCTCACAAGGAGCCTCATTCAACACACACGGTTCCATTCCCATTCATGCAAAGCACGAAAGTGTAAAACTTGGGAACATACTTGAGAGCAAAGATCACATTCAATCTCATTCAAGGCACGGATGTGAATGCAACGGGATGAAATTACTGAAATGATGCCTGCCCTCGAACTGTGATGATGGACTACCCGACTCGCCAATAATATTGGGTTCTGGTGTATTGAAATACAGGAGCTGCTGGATTTGTGTGTTTTCTTACCCCCTCACCATAGTTTGTCAAATGTTTAAACAACTGAACTTATATTCAAGGTTTGTTTCTCTTCATATGTTTTACTGGTTTACATTTGTCTCAGCAACCTGTTGAATGATTCTTCTGCTTTCAAAACAAAATGACAACAGGATGAATGCACACACTTGAAAATACAATACATGCAATGTTATGCATCATAGTGATGCAACCTCCTTTCAGTTTCATACTGCATGTCAATTGAAATCCTTACTGAAATGCACACCTTCTCAAAATTGCGCTTGACTGGCGTGTCAGGCACTCAATTACAGCTGTTTTATCAAGACAATGTGTTCGTTTTGTAATACATAGTTCCGGTCTGGTGTGGCACCCCAGCTAACGCACAACGTTGCCACAATGTTGCCACAACGTGACGTGTTAGCAGGGACTGTCTGCGGCGCGCTGGTGTGTCCCGGGCTTTAGAGTAGAGAGACAGTTCAACTGTAAGTATGAACGGCAGAAACGGATATTGCCTTCCCTTTAAGTAGAGCGTCAGGGACAGCCTCCCTGGCTTACGGCCATACTAGCCTGAATACGCCCGATCTCGTCCGATCTCGGAAGCCAAGCAGGCTCGGGCCTGGTCAGTACTTGGATGGGAGACCGCCTGGGAATACCAGGTGCTGTAAGCTTTTGCATCTTTTACACACCAGAGGGCGACAAATCACGAGTTTTAACTTTGGATACACGCAATTTCATCATTATTTCAGATTTGACTTCCCCAAATACACAGGCATACAATAGATCTTGTTCTCCAACGTAAACGGTCCCTAGTAACTAGGGTACATTCGTAAATAAATTGAGCATCATGGCTAGAAGTGACTAAATGTTGCCTAATCTTTCTCATCGAGAAATGACACAATTACAGCAACACAAAAAGGAACTCCACCGGACAAAGTTCAGTGCTCACAAGGAGCCTCATTCAACACACACGGTTCCATTCCCATTCATGCAAAGCACGAAAGTGTAAAACTTGGGAACATACTTGAGAGCAAAGATCACATTCAATCTCATTCAAGGCACGGATGTGAATGCAACGGGATGAAATTACTGAAATGATGCCTGCCCTCGAACTGTGATGATGGACTACCCGACTCGCCAATAATATTGGGTTCTGGTGTATTGAAATACAGGAGCTGCTGAATTTGTGTGTTTTCTTACCCCCTCACCATAGTTTGTCAAATGTTTAAACAACTGAACTTATATTCAAGGTTTGTTTCTCTTCATATGTTTTACTGGTTTACATTTGTCTCAGCAACCTGTTGAATGATTCTTCTGCTTTCAAAACAAAATGACAACAGGATGAATGCACACACTTGAAAATACAATACATGCAATGTTATGCATCATAGTGATGCAACCTCCTTTCAGTTTCATACTGCATGTCAATTGAAATCCTTTCTGAAATGCACACCTTCTCAAGATTGCGCTTGACTGGCGTGTCAGGCACTCAATTACAGCTGTTTTATCAAGACAATGTGTTCGTTTTGTAAAATATAGTTCCGGTCTGGTGTGGCACCCCAGCTAACGCACAACGTTGCCACAACGTTTCGTGTTAGCAGGGACTGTCTGCGGCGCGCTGGTGTGTCCCGGACTTTAGAGTAGAGAGACAGTTCAACTGCAAGTATGAGCGGCAGAAACGGATATTGCCTTCCCTTTAAGTAGAGCGTCAGGGATAGCCTCCCTGGCTTACGGCCATACTAGCCTGAATACGCCCGATCTCGTCCGATCTCGGAAGCTAAGCAGGCTCGGGCCTGATCAGTACTTGGATGGGAGACCGCCTGGGAATACCAGGTGCTGTAAGCTTTTGCATCTTTTACACACCAGAGGGCGACAAATCACGAGTTTTAACTTTGGATACACGCAATTTCATCATTATTTCAGATTTGACTTCCCCAAATACACAGGCATACAATAGATCTTGTTCTCCAACGTAAACGGTCCCTAGTAACTAGGGTACATTCGTAAATAAATTGAGCATCATGGCTAGAATTGACTAAATGTTGCCTAATCTTTCTCATCGAGAAATGAAACAATTACAGCAACACAAAAAGGAACTCCACTGGTCAAAGTTCAGTGCTCACAAGGAGCCTCATTCAACACACACGGTTCCATTCCCATTCATGCAAAGCACGAAAGTGTAAAACTTGGGAACATACTTGAGAGCAAAGATCACATTCAATCTCATTCAAGGCACGGATGTGAATGCAACGGGATGAAATTACTGAAATGATGCCTGCCCTCGAACTGTGATGATGGACTACCCGACTCGCCAATAATATTGGGTTCTGGTGTATTGAAATACAGGAGCTGCTGGATTTGTGTGTTTTCTTACCCCCTCACCATAGTTTGTCAAATGTTTAAACAACTGAACTTATATTCAAGGTTTGTTTCTCTTCATATGTTTTACTGGTTTACATTTGTCTCAGCAACCTGTTGAATGATTCTTCTGCTTTCAAAACAAAATGACAACAGGATGAATGCACACACTTGAAAATACAATACATGCAATGTTATGCATCATAGTGATGCAACCTCCTTTCAGTTTCATACTGCATGTCAATTGAAATCCTTACTGAAATGCACACCTTCTCAAAATTGCGCTTGACTGGCGTGTCAGGCACTCAATTACAGCTGTTTTATCAAGACAATGTGTTCGTTTTGTAATACATAGTTCCGGTCTGGTGTGGCACCCCAGCTAACGCACAACGTTGCCACAATGTTGCCACAACGTGACGTGTTAGCAGGGACTGTCTGCGGCGCGCTGGTGTGTCCCGGGCTTTAGAGTAGAGAGACAGTTCAACTGTAAGTATGAACGGCAGAAACGGATATTGCCTTCCCTTTAAGTAGAGCGTCAGGGACAGCCTCCCTGGCTTACGGCCATACTAGCCTGAATACGCCCGATCTCGTCCGATCTCGGAAGCCAAGCAGGCTCGGGCCTGGTCAGTACTTGGATGGGAGACCGCCTGGGAATACCAGGTGCTGTAAGCTTTTGCATCTTTTACACACCAGAGGGCGACAAATCACGAGTTTTAACTTTGGATACACGCAATTTCATCATTATTTCAGATTTGACTTCCCCAAATACACAGGCATACAATAGATCTTGTTCTCCAACGTAAACGGTCCCTAGTAACTAGGGTACATTCGTAAATAAATTGAGCATCATGGCTAGAAGTGACTAAATGTTGCCTAATCTTTCTCATCGAGAAATGACACAATTACAGCAACACAAAAAGGAACTCCACCGGACAAAGTTCAGTGCTCACAAGGAGCCTCATTCAACACACACGGTTCCATTCCCATTCATGCAAAGCACGAAAGTGTAAAACTTGGGAACATACTTGAGAGCAAAGATCACATTCAATCTCATTCAAGGCACGGATGTGAATGCAACGGGATGAAATTACTGAAATGATGCCTGCCCTCGAACTGTGATGATGGACTACCCGACTCGCCAATAATATTGGGTTCTGGTGTATTGAAATACAGGAGCTGCTGAATTTGTGTGTTTTCTTACCCCCTCACCATAGTTTGTCAAATGTTTAAACAACTGAACTTATATTCAAGGTTTGTTTCTCTTCATATGTTTTACTGGTTTACATTTGTCTCAGCAACCTGTTGAATGATTCTTCTGCTTTCAAAACAAAATGACAACAGGATGAATGCACACACTTGAAAATACAATACATGCAATGTTATGCATCATAGTGATGCAACCTCCTTTCAGTTTCATACTGCATGTCAATTGAAATCCTTTCTGAAATGCACACCTTCTCAAGATTGCGCTTGACTGGCGTGTCAGGCACTCAATTACAGCTGTTTTATCAAGACAATGTGTTCGTTTTGTAAAATATAGTTCCGGTCTGGTGTGGCACCCCAGCTAACGCACAACGTTGCCACAACGTTTCGTGTTAGCAGGGACTGTCTGCGGCGCGCTGGTGTGTCCCGGACTTTAGAGTAGAGAGACAGTTCAACTGCAAGTATGAGCGGCAGAAACGGATATTGCCTTCCCTTTAAGTAGAGCGTCAGGGATAGCCTCCCTGGCTTACGGCCATACTAGCCTGAATACGCCCGATCTCGTCCGATCTCGGAAGCTAAGCAGGCTCGGGCCTGATCAGTACTTGGATGGGAGACCGCCTGGGAATACCAGGTGCTGTAAGCTTTTGCATCTTTTACACACCAGAGGGCGACAAATCACGAGTTTTAACTTTGGATACACGCAATTTCATCATTATTTCAGATTTGACTTCCCCAAATACACAGGCATACAATAGATCTTGTTCTCCAACGTAAACGGTCCCTAGTAACTAGGGTACATTCGTAAATAAATTGAGCATCATGGCTAGAATTGACTAAATGTTGCCTAATCTTTCTCATCGAGAAATGACACAATTACAGCAACACAAAAAGGAACTCCACTGGTCAAAGTTCAGTGCTCACAAGGAGCCTCATTCAACACACACGGTTCCATTCCCATTCATGCAAAGCACGAAAGTGTAAAACTTGGGAACATACTTGAGAGCAAAGATCACATTCAATCTCATTCAAGGCACGGATGTGAATGCAACGGGATGAAATTACTGAAATGATGCCTGCCCTCGAACTGTGATGATGGACTACCCGACTCGCCATTAATATTGGGTTCTGGTGTATTGAAATACAGGAGCTGCTGGATTTGTGTGTTTTCTTACCCCCTCACCATAGTATGTCAAATGTTTAAACAACTGAACTTATATTCAAGGTTTGTTTCTCTTCATATGTTTTACTGGTTTATATTTGTCTCAGCAACCTGTTGAATGATTCGTCTGCTTTCAAAACAAAATAACAACAGGATGAATGCACACACTTGAAAATACAATACATGCAATGTTATGCATCATAGTGATGCAACCTCCTTTCAGTTTCACACTGCATGTCAATTGAAATCCTTACTGAAATGCACACGTTCTCAAGATTGCGCTTGACTGGCGTGTCAGGCACTCAATTACAGCTGTATTATCAAGACAATGTGTTCGTTTTGTAAAATATAGTTCCGGTCTGGTGTGGCACCCCAGCTAACGCACAACGTTGCCACAACGTGGCATGTTAGCAGGGACTGTCTGCGGCGCGCTGGTGTGTCCCGGGCTTTAGAGTAGAGAGATAGTTCAACTGTAAGTATGAACGGCAGAAACGGATATTGCCTTCCCTTTAAGTAGAGCGTCAGGGACAGCCTCCCTGGCTTACGGCCATACTAGCCTGAATACGCCCGATCTCGTCCGATCTCGGAAGCTAAGCAGGCTCGGGCCTGGTCAGTACTTGAATGGGAGACCGCCTGGGAATACCAGGTGCTGTAAGCTTTTGCACCTTTTACACAACAGAGGGCGACAAATCACGAGATTTAACTTTGGATACACGCAATTTCATCATTATTTCAGATTTTACTTCCCCAAATACACAGGCATACAATAGATCTTGTTCTCCAACGTCAACGGTCCCTAGTAACTAGTGTACATTCATAAATAAATTGAGCATCATGGCTAGAAGTGACTAAATGTTGCCTAATCTTTCTCATCAAGAAATGACAAAATTACAGCAACACAAAAAGGAACTCCACTGGACAAAGTTCAGTGCTCACAAGGAGCCTCATTCAACACACACGGTTCCATTCCCATTCATGCAAACCACGAAAGTGTAAAACTTGGGAATATACTTGAGAGTAAAGATCACATTCAATCTCATTCAAGGCACGGATGTGAATGCAACGGGATGAAATTACTGAAATGATGCCTGCCCTCGAACTGTGATGATGGACTACCCGACTCGCCAATAAAATTGGGTTCTGGTGTATTGAAATACAGAAGCTGCTGGTTGTGTGTTTTCTTACCCCCTCACCATAGTTTGTCAAATGTTTAAACAACTGAACTTATATTCAAGGTTTGTTTCTCTTCATATGTTTTACTGGTTTACAATTGTCTCAGCAACCTGTTGAATGATTCTTCTGCTTTTTAAACAAAATGACAACAGGATGAATGCACACACTTGAAAATACAATACATGCAATGTTATGCATCATAGTGATGCAACCTCCTTTCAGTTTCATACTGCATGTCAATTGAAATCCTTACTGAAATGCACACCTTCTCAAGATTGCGCTTGACTGGCGTGTCAGGCACTCAATTACAGCTGTTTTATCAAGACAATGTGTTCGTTTTGTAAAATATAGTTCCGGTCTGGTGTGGCACCCCAGCTAACGCACAATGTTGCCACAACGTGGCATGTTAGCAGGGACTGTCTGCGGCGCGCTGGTGTGTCCCGGACTTTAGAGTAGAGAGACAGTTCAACTGCAAGTATGAGCGGCAGAAACGGATATTGCCTTCCCTTTAAGTAGTGCGTCAGGGACAGCCTCCCTGGCTTACGGCCATACTAGCCTGAATACGTCCGATCTCGGAAGCTAAGCAGGCTCGGGCCTGGTCAGTACTTGGATGGGAGACCACCTGGGAATACCAGGTGCTGTAAGCTTTTGCATCTTTTACACACCAGAGGGCGACAAATCACGAGTTTTAACTTTGGATACACGCAATTTCATCATTATTTCAGATTTGACTTCCCCAAATACACAGGCATACAATAGATCTTGTTCTCCAACGTAAACGGTCCCTAGTAAACAGCGTACATTCGTAAATAAATTGAGCATCATGGCTAGAAGTGACTAAATGTTGCCTAATCTTTCTCATCAAGAAATGACACAATTACAGCAACACAAAAAGGAACTCCACCGGACAAAGTTCAGTGCTCACAAGGAGCATCATTCAACACACACGGTTCCATTCCCATTCATGCAAAGCACGAAAGTGTAAAACTTGGGTACATACTTGAGAGCAAAGATCACATTCAATCTCATTCAAGGCACGCAAGTGAATGCAACGGGATGAAATTACTGAAATGATGCCTGCCCTCGAACTGTGATGATGGATTACCTGACTCGCCAATAATATTGGGTTCTGGTGTATTGAAATACAGGAGCTGCTGGATTTGTGTGTTTTTTTACCCCCTCACCATAGTTTGTCAAATGTTTAAACAACTGAACTTATATTCAAGGTTTGTTTCTCTTCATATGTTTTACTGATTTACATTTGTCTCAGCAACCTGTTGAATGATTCTTCTGCTTTCAAAACAAAATGACAACAGGATGAATGCACACACTTGAAAATACAATACATGCAATGTTATGCATCATAGTGATGCAACCTCCTTTCAGTTTCATACTGCATGTCAATTGAAATCCTTACTGAAATGCACACCTTCTCAAGATTGCGCTTGACTGGCGTGTCAGGCACTCAATTACAGCTGTTTTATCAAGACAATGTGTTCGTTTTGTAATATATAGTTCCGCTCTGGTGTGGCACCCCAGCTAACGCACAACGTTGCCACAACGTTGCGTGTTAGCAGGGACTGTCTGCGGCGCGCTGGTGTGTCCCGGGCTTTAGAGTAGAGAGACAGTTCAACTGTAAGTATGAACGGCAGAAACGGATATTGCCTTCCCTTTAAGTAGAGCGTCAGGGACAGCCTCCATGGCTTATGGCCATACTAGCCTGAATACGCCCGATCTCGTCCGTTCTCGGAAGCTAAGCAGGCTCGGGCCTGGTCAGTACTTGGATGGGACACTGCCTGGGAATACCAGGTGCTGTAAGCTTTTGCCCCTTTTACACAACAGAGGGCGACAAATCACGAGTTTTAACTTTGGATACACGCAATTTCATCATTATTTCAGATTTGACTTCCCCAAATACACAGGCATACAATAGATCTTGTTCTCCAACGTAAACGGTCCCTATTAACTAGGGTACATTCGTAAATAAATTGAGCATCATGGCTAGAAGTGACTAAATGTTGCCTAATCTTTCTCATCGAGAAATGACACAATTACAGCAACACAAAAAGGAACTCCACCGGACAAAGTTCAGTGCTCACAAGGAGCATCATTCAACACACACGGTTCCATTCCCATTCATGCAAAGCACGAAAGTGTAAAACTTGGGTACATACTTGAGAGCAAAGATCACATTCAATCTCATTCAAGGCACGCATGTGAATGCAACGGGATGAAATTACTGAAATGATGCCTGCCCTCGAACTGTGATGATGGATTACCTGACTCGCCAATAATATTGGGTTCTGGTGTATTGAAATACAGGAGCTGCTGGATTTGTGTGTTTTCTTACCCCCTCACTATAGTTTGTCAAATGTTTAAACAACTGAACTTATATTCAAGGTTTGTTTCTCTTCATATGTTTTACTGGTTTACATTTGTCTCAGCAACCTGTTGAATGATTCCTCTGCTTTCAAAACAAAATGACAACAGGATGAATGCACACACTTGAAAATACAATACATGCAATGTTATGCATCATAGTGATGCAACCTCCTTTCAGTTTCATACTGCATATCAATTGAAATCCTTACTGAAATGCACACCTTCTCAAGATTGCGCTTGACTGGCGTGTCAGGCACTCAATTACAGCTGTATTATCAAGACAATGTGTTCGTTTTGTAAAATATAGTTCCGGTCTGGTGTGGCACCCCAGCTAACGCACAACGTTGCCACAACGTTTCGTGTTAGCAGGGACTGTCTGCGGCGCGCTGGTGTGTCCCGGACTTTAGAGTAGAGAGACAGTTCAACTGCAAGTATGAGCGGCAGAAACGGATATTGCCTTCCCTTTAAGTAGAGCGTCAGGGACAGCCTCCCTGGCTTACGGCCATACTAGCCTGAATACGCCCGATCTCGTCCGATCTCTGAAGCCAAGCAGGCTCGGGTCTGGTCAGTACTTGGATGGGAGACCGCCTGGGAATACCAGGTGCTGTAAGCTTCTGCACCTTTTACACACCAGAGGGCGACAAATCACGAGTTTTAACTTTGGATACACACAATTTCATAATTATTTCAGATTTTACTTCCCCAAATACACAGGCATACAATAGATCTTGTTCTCCAACGTAAACGGTCCCTAGTAACTAGGGTACATTCGTAAATAAATTGAGCATCATGGCTAGAAGTGACTAAATGTTGCCTAATCTTTCTCATCGAGAAATGACACAATTACAGCAACACAAAAAGGAACTCCACCGGACAAAGTTCAGTGCTCACAAGGAGTCTCATTCAACACACACGGTTCCATTCCCATTCATGCAAAGCACGAAAGTGTAAAACTTTGGAACGTACTTGAGAGCAAAGATCACATTCAATCTCATTCAAGGCACGGATGTGAATGCAACGGGATGAAATTACTGAAATGATGCCTGCCCTCGAACTGTGATGATGGACTACCCGACTCGCCAATAATATTGGGTTCTGGTGTATTGAAATACAGGAGCTGCTGGATTTGTGTGTTTTCTTACCCCCTCACCATAGTTTGTCAAATGTTTAAACAACTGAACTTATATTCAAGGTTTGTTTCTCTTCATATGTTTTACTGGTTTACATTTGTCTCAGCAACCTGTTGAATGATTCTTCTGCTTTCAAAACAAAATGACAACAGGATGAATGCACACACTTGAAAATACAATACATGCAATGTTATGCATCATAGTGATGCAACCTCCTTTCAGTTTCATACTGCATGTCAATTGAAATCCTTACTGAAATGCACACCTTCTCAAGATTGCGCTTGACTGGCGTGTCAGGCACTCAATTACAGCTGTTTTATCAAGACAATGTGTTCGTTTTGTAAAATATAGTTCCGGTCTGGTGTGGCACCCCAGCTAACGCACAACGTTGCCACAACGTTGCCACAACGTGGCGTGTTAGCAGGGACTGTCTGCGGCGCGCTGGTGTGTCCCGGGCTTTAGAGTAGAGAGACAGTTCAACTGTAAGTATGAACGGCAGAAACGGATATTGCCTTCCCTTTAAGTAGAGCGTCGTGGACAGCCTACCTGGCTTACGGCCATACTAGCCTGAATACGCCCGATCTCGTCCGATCTCGGAAGCCAAGCAGGCTCGGGCCTGGTCAGTACTTGGATGGGAGACCGCCTGGGAATACCAGGTGCTGTAAGCTTTTGCACCTTTTACACACCAGAGGGCGACAAATCACGAGTTTTAACTTTGGATACACACAATTTCATCGTTATTTCAGATTTTACTTCCCCAAATACACAGGCATACAATAGATCTTGTTCTCCAACGTAAACGGTCCCTAGTAACTAGGGTACATTCGTAACTAAATTGAGCATCATGGCTAGAAGTGACTAAATGTTGCCTAATCTTTCTCATCAAGAAATGACACAATTACAGCAACACAAAAAGGAACTCCACCGGACAAAGTTCAGTGCTCACAAGGAGCCTCATTCAACACACACGGTTCCATTCCCATTCATGCAAAGCACGAAAGTGTAAAACTTGGGAACATACTTGAGAGCAAAGATCACATTCAATCTCATTCAAGGCACGGATGTGAATGCAACGGGATGAAATTACTGAAATGATGCCTGCCCTCGAACTGTGATGATGGACTACCCGACTCGCCAATAATATTGGCTTCTGGTGTATTGAAATACAGGAGCTGCTGGATTTGTGTCATTTCTTACCCCCTCACCATAGTTTGTCAAATGTTTAAACAACTGAACTTATATTCAAGGTTTGTTTCTCTTCATATGTTTTACTGGTTTACATTTGTCTCAGCAACCTGTTGAATGATTCTTCTGCTTTCAAAACAAAATGACAACAGGATGAATGCACACACTTGAAAATACAATACATGCAATGTTATGCATCATAGTGATGCAACCTCCTTTCATTTTCATACTGCATGTCAATTGAAATCCTTACTGAAATGCACACCTTCTCAAGATTGCGCTTGACTGGCGTGTCAGGCACTCAATTACAGCTGTTTTATCAAGACAATGTGTTTTTTTTTGTAAAATATAGTTCCGGTCTGGTGTGGCACCCCAGCTAACGCACAACGTTGCCACAACGTGGCGTGTTAGCAGGGACTGTCTGCGGCGCGCTGGTGTGTCCCCGGCATGAGTGTAGAGAGACAGTTCAACTGTAAGTATGAGCGGCAGAAACGGATATTGCCTTCCCTTTAAGTAGAGCGTCAGGGACAGCCTCCCTGGCTTACTGCCATACTAGCCTGAATACGCCCGATCTCGTCCGATCTCGGAAGCTAAGCAGGCTCGGGCCTGGTCAGTACTTGGATGGGAGACCGCCTGGGAATACCAGGTGCTGTAAGCTTTTGCATCTTTTACACACCAGAGGGCGACAAATCACGAGTTTTAACTTTGGATACACGCAATTTCATCATTATTTCAGATTTGACTTCCCCAAATACACAGGCATACAATAGATCTTGTTCTCCAACGTAAACGGTCCCTAGTAACTAGGGTACATTCGTAAATACATTGAGCATCATGGCTAGAAGTGACTAAATGTTGCCTAATCTTTCTCATCGAGAAATGACACAATTACAGCAACACAAAAAGGAACTCCACCGGACAAAGTTCAGTGCTCACAAGGAGCCTCATTCAAAACACACGGTTCCATTCCCATTCATGCAAAGCACGAAAGTGTAAAACTTGGGAACATACTTGAGAGCAAAGATCACATTCAATCTCATTCAAGGCACGGATGTGAATGCAACGGGATGAAATTACTGAAATGATGCCTGCCCTCGAACTGTGATGATGGACTACCCGACTCGCCAATAATATTGGGTTCTGGTGTATTGAAATACAGGAGCTGCTGGATTTGTGTGTTTTCTTACCCCCTCACCATAGTTTGTCAAATGTTTAAACAACTGAACTTATATTCAAGGTTTGTTTCTCTTCATATGTTTTACTGGTTTACATTTGTCTCAGCAACCTGTTGAATGATTCTTCTGCTTTCAAAACAAAATGACAACAGGATGAATGCACACACTTGAAAATACAATACATGCAATGTTATGCATCATAGTGATGCAACCTCCTTTCAGTTTCATACTGCATGTCAATTGAAATCCTTACTGAAATGCACACCTTCTCAAGATTGCGCTTGACTGGCGTGTCAGGCACTCAATTACAGCTGTTTTATCAAGACAATGTGTTCGTTTTGTAATATATAGTTCCGGTCTGGTGTGGCACCCCAGCTAACGCACAACGTTGCCACAACGCTGCCACAACGTGGCGTGTTAGCAGGGACTGTCTGCGGCGCGCTGGTGTGTCCCGGGCTTTAGAGTAGAGAGACAGTTCAACTGTAAGTATGAACGGCAGAAACGGATATTGCCTTCCCTTTAAGTAGAGCGTCAGGGACAACCTCCCTGGCTTACGGAAAATACTAGCCTGAATACGCCCGATCTCGTCCGATCTCTGAAGCCAAGCAGGCTCGGGCCTGGTCAGTACTTGGATGGGAGACCGCCTGGGAATAGCAGGTGCTGTAAGCTTTTGCATCTTTTACACACCAGAGGGCGACAAATCACGAGTTTTAACTTTGGATACACGCAATTTCATCATTATTTCAGATTTGACTTCCCCAAATACACAGGCATACAATAGATCTTGTTCTCCAACGTAAACGGTCCCTAGTAACTAGGGTACATTCGTAAATAAATTGAGCATCATGGCTAGAAGTGACTAAATGTTGCCTAATCTTTCTCATCGAGAAATGACACAATTACAGCAACACAAAAAGGAACTCCACCGGACAAAGTTCAGTGCTCACAAGGAGCCTCATTCAACACACACGGTTCCATTCCCATTCATGCAAAGCACGAAAGTGTAAAACTTGGGAACATACTTGAGAGCAAAGATCACATTCAATCTCATTCAAGGCACGGATGTGAATGCAACGGGATGAAATTACTGAAATGATGCCTGCCCTCGAACTGTGATGTTGGACTACCCGACTCGCCAATAATATTGGGTTCTGGTGTATTGAAATACAGGAGCAGCTGGATTTGTGTGTTTTCTTACCCCCTCACCATAGTTTGTCAAATGTTTAAACAACTGAACTTATATTCAAGGTTTGTTTCTCTTCATATGTTTTACTGGTTTACATTTGTCTCAGCAACCTGTTGAATGATTCTTCTGCTTTCAAAACAAAATGACAACAGGATGAATGCACACACTTGAAAATACAATACATGCAATGTTATGCATCATAGTGATGCAACCTCCTTTCAGTTTCATACTGCATGTCAATTGAAATCCTTACTGAAATGCACACCTTCTCAAGATTGCGCTTGACTGGCGTGTCAGGCACTCAATTACAGCTGTATTATCAAGACAATGTGTTCGTTTTGTAATATATAGTTCCGGTCTGGTGTGGCACCCCAGCTAACGCACAACGTTGCCACAACGTTTCGTGTTAGCAGGGACTGTCTGCGGTGCGCTGGTGTGTCCCGGACTTTAGAGTAGAGAGACAGTTCAACTGCAAGTATGAGCGGCAGAAACGGATATTGCCTTCCCTTTAAGTAGAGCGTCAGGGACAGCCTCCCTGGCTTACGGCCATGCTAGCCTGAATACGCCCGATCTCGTCCGATCTCGGAAGCTAAGCAGGCTTGGGCCTCGTCAGTACTTGGATGGGAGACCGCCTGGGAATACCAGTTGCTGTAAGCTTTTGCACCTTTTACAAACCAGAGGGCGACAAATCACGAGTTTTAACTTTGGATACACGCAATTTCATCATTATTTCAGATTTTACATCCCCAAGTACACAGGCATACAATAGATCTTGTTCTCCAACGTAAACGGTCCCTAGTAACTAGGGTACATTCGTCAATAAATTGAGCATCATGGCTAGAAGTGACTAAATGTTGCCTAATCTTTCTCATCAAGAAATGACACAATTACAGCAACAAAAAAGGAACTCCACCGGACAAAGTTCAGTGCTCACAAGGAGCATCATTCAACACACACGGTTCCATTCCCATTCATGCAAAGCACGAAAGTGTAAAACTTGGGAACGTACTTGAGAGTAATGATAACATTCAATCTCATTCAAGGCACGGATGTGAATGCAACGGGATGAAATTACTGAAATGATGCCTGCCCTCGAACTGTGATGATGGACTACCCGACTCGCCAATAATATTGGGTTCTGGTGTATTGAAATACAGGAGCTGCTGGATTTGTGTGTTTTCTTACCCCCTCACCATAGTTTGTCAAATGTTTAAACAACTGAACTTATATTCAAGGTTTGTTTCTCTTCATATGTTTTACTGGTTTACATTTGTCTCAGCAACCTGTTGAATGATTCTTCTGCTTTCAAAACAAAATGACAACAGGATGAATGCACACACTTGAAAATACAATACATGCAATGTTATGCATCATAGTGATGCAACCTCCTTTCAGTTTCATACTGCATGTCAATTGAAATCCTTACTGAAATGCACACCTTCTCAAGATTGCGCTTGACTGGCGTGTCAGGCACTCAATAACAGCTGTATTATCAAGACAATGTGTTCGTTTTGTAATATATAGTTCCGGTCTGGTGTGGCACCCCAGCTAACGCACAACGTTGCCACAACGTTTCGTGTTAGCAGGGACTGTCTGCGGCGCGCTGGTGTGTCCCGGACTTTAGAGTAGAGAGACAGTTCAACTGCAAGTATGAGCGGCAGAAACGGATATTGCCTTCCCTTTAAGTAGAGCGTCAGGGACAGCCTCCCTGGCTTACGGCCATACTAGCCTGAATACGCCTGATCTCGTCCGATCTCGGAAGCTAAGCAGGCTCGGGCCTGGTCAGTACTTGGATGTGAGACCGCCTGGGAATACCAGGTGCTGTAAGCTTTTGCATCTTTTACACACCAGAGGGCGACAAATCACGAGTTTTAACTTTGGATACACGCAATTTCATCATTATTTCAGATTTGACTTCCCCAAATACACAGGCATACAATAGATCTTGTTCTCCAACGTAAACGGTCCCTAGTAACTAGGGTACATTCGTAAATAAATTGAGCATCATGGCTAGAAGTGACTAAATGTTGCCTAATCTTTCTCATCGAGAAATGACACAATTACAGCAACAAAAAAGGAACTCCACCGGACAAAGTTCAGTGCTCACAAGGAGCATCATTCAACACACACGGTTCCATTCCCATTCATGCAAAGCACGAAAGTGTAAAACTTGGGAACGTACTTGAGAGTAATGATAACATTCAATCTCATTCAAGGCACGGATGTGAATGCAACGGGATGAAATTACTGAAATGATGCCTGCCCTCGAACTGTGATGATGGACTACCCGACTCGCCAATAATATTGGGTTCTGGTGTATTGAAATACAGGAGCTGCTGGATTTGTGTGTTTTCTTACCCCCTCACCATAGTTTGTCAAATGTTTAAACAACTGAACTTATATTCAAGGTTTGTTTCTCTTCATATGTTTTACTGGTTTACATTTGTCTCAGCAACCTGTTGAATGATTCTTCTGCTTTCAAAACAAAATGACAACAGGATGAATGCACACACTTGAAAATACAATACATGCAATGTTATGCATCATAGTGATGCAACCTCCTTTCAGTTTCATACTGCATGTCAATTGAAATCCTTACTGAAATGCACACCTTCTCAAGATTGCGCTTGACTGGCGTGTCAGGCACTCAATTACAGCTGTTTTATCAAGCCAATGTGTTCGTTTTGTAAAATATAGTTCCGGTCTGGTGTGGCACCCCAGCTAACGCACAACGTTGCCACAACGTTGCCACAACGTGGCGTGTTAGCAGGGACTGTCTGCGGCGCGCTGGTGTGTCCCGGGCTTTAGAGTAGAGAGACAGTTCAACTGTAAGTATGAACGGCAGAAACGGATATTGCCTTCCCTTTAAGTAGAGCGTCAGGGACAGCCTCACTGGCTTGCGGCCATACTAGCCTGAATACGCCCGATCTCGTCCGATCTCGGAAGCTAAGCAGGCTCGGGCCTGCTCAGTACTTGGGTTGGAGACCGCCTGGGAATACCAGGTGCTGTAAGCTTCTGCACCTTTTAATAAACCAGAGGGCGACAAATCACGAGTTTTAACTTTGGATACACACAATTTCATAATTATTTCAGATTTTACTTCCCCAAATACACAGGCATACAATAGATCTTGTTCTCCAACGTAAACGGTCCCTAGTAACTAGGGTACATTCGTCAATAAATTGAGCATCATGGCTAGAAGTGACTAAATGTTGCCTAATCTTTCTCATCAAGAAATGACACAATTACAGCAACAAAAAAGGAACTCCACCGCACAAAGTTCAGTGCTCACAAGGAGCATCATTCAACACACACGGTTCCATTCCCATTCATGCAAACCACGAAAGTGTAAAACTTGGGAACGTACTTGTGAGTAAAGATAACATTCAATCTCATTCAAGGCACGCATGTGAATGCAACGGGATGAAATTACTGAAATGATGCCTGCCCTCGAACTGTGATGATGGACTACCCGACTCGCCAATAATATTGGGTTCTGGTGTATTGAAATACAGGAGCTGCTGGATTTGTGTGTTTTCTTACCCCTCACCATAGTTTGTCAAATGTTTAAACAACTGAACTTATATTCAAGGTTTGTTTCTCTTCATATGTTTTACTGGTTTACATTTGTCTCAGCATCCTGTTGAATGATTCTTGTGCTTTCAAAACAAAATGACAACAGGATGAATGCACACACTTGAAAATACAATACATGCAATGTTATGCATCATAGTGATGCAACCTCCTTTCAGTTTCATACTGCATGTCAATTGAAATCCTTACTGAAATGCACACCTTCTCAAGATTGCGCTTGACTGGCATGTCAGGCACTCAATTACAGCTGTATTATCAAGACAATGTGTTCGTTTTGTAAAATATAGTTCCGGTCTGGTGTGGCACCCCAGCTAACGCACAACGTTGCCACAATGTTGCCACAACGTGGCGTGTTAGCAGGGACTGTCTGCGGCGCGCTGGTGTGTCCCGGGCTTTAGAGTAGAGAGACAGTTCAACTGTAAGTATGAACGGCAGAAACGGATATTGCCTTCCCTTTAAGTAGAGCGTCAGGGACAGCATTCCTGGCTTACGGCCATACTAGTCTGAATACGCCCGATCTCGTCCGATCTCGGAAGCTAAGCAGGCTCGTTCCTGGTCAGTACTTGCATGGGAGACCGCCTGGGAATACCAGGTGCTGTAAGCTTTTGCATCTTTTACACACCAGAGGGCGACAAATCACGAGTTTTAACTTTGGATACACGCAATTTCATCATTATTTCAGATTTTACTTCCCCAAATACACAGGCATACAATAGATCTTGTTCTCCAACGTAAACGGTCCCTAGTAACTAGGGTACATTCGTAAATAAATTGAGCATCATGGCTAGAAGTGACTAAATGTTGCCTAATCTTTCTCATCGAGAAATGACACAATTACAGCAACACAAAAAGGAACTCCACCGGACAAAGTTCAGTGCTCACAAGGAGCCTCATTCAACACACACGGTTCCATTCCCATTCATGCAAAGCACGAAAGTGTAAAACTTGGGAACATACTTGAGAGCAAAGATCACATTCAATCTCATTCAAGGCACGGATGTGAATGCAACGGGATGAAATTACTGAAATGATGCCTGCCCTCGAACTGTGATGATGGACTACCCGACTCGCCAATAATATTGGGTTCTGGTGTATTGAAATACAGGAGCTGCTGGATTTGTGTGTTTTCTTACCCCCTCACCATAGTTTGTCAAATGTTTAAACAACTGAACTTATATTCAAGGTTTGTTTCTCTTCATATGTTTTACTGGTTTACATTTGTCTCAGCAACCTGTTGAATGATTCTTCTGCTTTCAAAACAAAATGACAACAGGATGAATGCACACACTTGAAAATACAATACATGCAATGTTATGCATCATAGTGATGCAACCTCCTTTCAGTTTCATACTGCATGTCAATTGAAATCCTTACTGAAATGCACACCTTCTCAAGATTGCGCTTGACTGGCGTGTCAGGCACTCAATTACAGCTGTTTTATCAAGACAATGTGTTCGTTTTGTAATATATAGTTCCGGTCTGGTGTGGCACCCCAGCTAACGCACAACGTTGCCACAATGTTGCCACAACGTGGCGTGTTAGCAGGGACTGTCTGCGGCGCGCTGGTGTGTCCCGGGCTTTAGAGTAGAGAGACAGTTCAACTGTAAGTATGAACGGCAGAAACGGATATTGCCTTCCCTTTAAGTAGAGCGTCAGGGACAGCCTCCCTGGCTTACAGCCATACTAGCCTGAATACGCCCGATCTCGTCCGATCTCGGAAGCCAAGCAGGCTCGGGCCTGGTCAGTACTTGGATGGTAGACCGCCTGGAAATACCAGGTGCTGTAAGCTTTTGCACCTTTTACACACCAGAGGGCGACAAATCACGAGTTTTAACTTTTGAAACACACAATTTCATCATTATTTCAGATTTGACTTCCCCAAATACACAGGCATACAATAGATCTTGTTCTCCAACGTAAACGGTCCCTAGTAACTAGGGTACATTCGTAAATAAATTGAGCATCATGGCTAGAAGTGACTAAATGTTGCCTAATCTTTCTCATCGAGAAATGACACAATTACAGCAACACAAAAAGGAACTCCACCGGACAAAGTTCAGTGCTCACAAGGAGCCTCATTCAACACACACGGTTCCATTCCCATTCATGCAAAGCACGAAAGTGTAAAACTTGGGAACATACTTGAGAGCAAAGATCACATTCAATCTCATTCAAGGCACGGATGTGAATGCAACGGGATGAAATTACTGAAATAATGCCTGCCCTCGAACTGTGATGATGGACTACCCGACTCGCCAATAATATTGGGTTCCGGTGTATTGAACTACAGGAGCTGCTGGATTTGTGTGTTTTCTTACCCCCTCACCATAGTTTGTCAAATGTTTAAACAACTGAACTTATATTCAAGGTTTGTTTCTCTTCATATGTTTTACTGGTTTACATTTGTCTCAGCAACCTGTTGAATGATTCTTGTGCTTTCAAAACAAAATGACAACAGGATGAATGCACACACTTGAAAATACAATACATGCAATGTTATGCATCATAGTGATGCAACCTCCTTTCAGTTTCATACTGCATGTCAATTGAAATCCTTACTGAAATGCACACCATCTCAAGATTGCGCTTGACTGGCAAGTCAGGCACTCAATTACAGCTGTTTTATCAAGACAATGTGTTCGTTTTGTAAAATATAGTTCCGGTCTGGTGTGGCACCCCAGCTAACGCACAACGTTGCCACAACGTTGCCACAACGTGGCGTGTTAGCAGGGACTGTCTGCGGCGCGCTGGTGTGTCCCGGGCTTTAGAGTAGAGAGACAGTTCAACTGTAAGTATGATCGGCAGAAACGGATATTGCCTTCCCTTTAAGTAGAGCGTCAAGGACAGCCTCCCTGGCTTACGGCCATACTAGCCTGAATACGCCCGATCTCGACCGATCTCGGAAGCCAGGCAGGCTCGGGCCTGGTCAGTACTTGGATGGGAGACCGCCTGGGAATACCAGGTGCTGTAAGCTTTTGCACCTTTTACACACCAGAGGGCGACAAATCACGAGTTTTAACTTTGGATACACACAATTTCATCATTATTTCAGATTTTACTTCCCCAAATACACAGGCATACAATAGATCTTGTTCTCCAACGTAAACGGTCCCTAGTAACTAGGGTACATTCGTAAATTAATTGAGCATCATGGCTAGAAGTGACTCAATGTTGCCTAATCTTTCTCATCAAGAAATGACACAATTACAGCAACACAAAAAGGAACTCCACCGCACAAAGTTCAGTGCTCACAAGGAGACTCATTCAACACACACGGTTCCATTCCCATTCATGCAAAGCACGAAAGTGTAAAACTTGGGAACATACTTGAGAGCAAAGATCACATTCAATCTCATTCAAGGCACGGATGTGAATGCAACGGGATGAAATTACTGAAATGATGCCTGCCCTCGAACTGTGATGATGGACTACCCGACTCGCCAATAATATTGGGTTCTGGTGTATTGAAATACAGGAGCTGCTGGATTTGTGTGTTTTCTTACCCCCTCACCATAGTTTGTCAAATGTTTAAACAACTGAACTTATATTCAAGGTTTGTTTCTCTTCATATGTTTTACTGGTTTACATTTGTCTCAGAAACCTGTTGAATGATTCTTCTGCTTTCAAAACAAAATGACAACAGGATGAATGCACACACTTGAAAATACAATACATGCAATGTTATGCATCATAGTGATGCAACCTCCTTTCAGTTTCATACTGCATGTCAATTGAAATCCTTACTGAAATGCACACCTTCTCAAGATTGCGCTTGACTGGCGTGTCAGGCTCTCGATTACAGCTGTTTTATCAAGACAATGTGTTCGTTTTGTAAAATATAGTTCCGGTCTGGTGTGGCACCCCAGCTAACGCACAACGTTGCCACAACGTGGCGTGTTAGCAGGGACTGTCTGCGGCGCGCTGGTGTGTCCCGGGCTTTAGAGTAGAGAGACAGTTCAACTGTAAGTATGAACGGCAGAAACGGATATTGCCTTCCCTTTAAGTAGAGCGTCAGGAACAGCCTCCCTGGCTTATGGCCATACTAGCCTGAATACGCCCGATCTCGTCCGATCTCGGAAGCCAAGCAGGCTCGGGCCTGGTCAGTACTTGGATGGGAGACCGCCTGGGAATACCAGGTGCTGTAAGCTTTTGCACACCAGAGGGCGACAAATCACGAGTTTTAACTTTGGATACACGCAATTTCATCATTATTTCAGATTTGACTTCCCCAAATACACAGGCATACAATAGATCTTGTTCTCCAACGTAAACGGTCCCTAGTAACTAGGGTACATTCGTAAATAAATTGAGCATCATGGCTAGAAGTGACTAAATGTTGCCTAATCTTTCTCATCGAGAAATGACACAATTACAGCAACACAAAAAGGAACTCCACCGGACAAAGTTCAGTGCTCACAAGGAGCCTCATTCAACACACACGGTTCCATTCCCATTCATGCAAAGCACGAAAGTGTAAAACTTGGGAACATACTTGAGAGCAAAGATCACATTCAATCTCATTCAAGGCACGGATGTGAATGCAACGGGATGAAATTACTGAAATGATGCCTGCCCTCGAACTGTGATGATGGACTACCCGACTCGCCAATAATATTGGGTTCTGGTGTATTGAAATACAGGAGCTGCTGGATTTGTGTGTTTTCTTACCCCCTCACCATAGTTTGTCAAATGTTTAAACAACTGAACTTATATTCAAGGTTTGTTTCTCTTCATATGTTTTACTGGTTTACATTTGTCTCAGCAACCTGTTGAATGATTCTTCTGCTTTCAAAACAAAATGACAACAGGATGAATGCACACACTTGAAAATACAATACATGCAATGTTATGCATCATAGTGATGCAACCTCCTTTCAGTTTCATACTGCATGTCAATTGAAATCCTTACTGAAATGCACACCTTCTCAAGATTGCGCTTGACTGGCGTGTCAGGCACTCAATTACAGCTGTTTTATCAAGACAATGTGTTCGTTTTGTAATATATAGTTCCGGTCTGGTGTGGCACCCCAGCTAACGCACAACGTTGCCACAATGTTGCCACAACGTGGCGTGTTAGCAGGGACTGTCTGCGGCGCGCTGGTGTGTCCCGGGCTTTAGAGTAGAGAGACAGTTCAACTGTAAGTATGAACGGCAGAATCGGATATTGCCTTCCCTTTAAGTAGAGCGTCAGGGACAGCCTCCCTCGCTTACAGCCATACTAGCCTGAATACGCCCGATCTCGACCGATCTCGGAAGCCAAGCAGGCTCGGGCCTGGTCAGTACTTGGATGGTAGACCGCCTGGAAATACCAGGTGCTGTAAGCTTTTGCACCTTTTACACACCAGAGGGCGACAAATCACGAGTCTTAACTTTTGATACACACAATTTCATCATTATTTCAGATTTGACTTCCCCAAATACACAGGCATACAATAGATCTTGTTCTCCAACGTAAACGGTCCCTAGTAACTAGGGTACATTCGTAAATAAATTGAGCATCATGGCTAGAAGTGACTAAATGTTGCCTAATCTTTCTCATCGAGAAATGACACAATTACAGCAACACAAAAAGGAACTCCACCGGACAAAGTTCAGTGCTCACAAGGAGCCTCATTCAACACACACGGTTCCATTCCCATTCATGCAAAGCACGAAAGTGTAAAACTTGGGAACATACTTGAGAGCAAAGATCACATTCAATCTCATTCAAGGCACGGATGTGAATGCAACGGGATGAAATTACTGAAATGATGCCTGCCCTCGAACTGTGATGATGGACTACCCGACTCGCCAATAATATTGGGTTCTGGTGTATTGAAATACAGGAGCTGCTGGATTTGTGTGTTTTCTTACCCCCTCACCATAGTTTGTCAAATGTTTAAACAACTGAACTTATATTCAAGGTTTGTTTCTCTTCATATGTTTTACTGGTTTACATTTGTCTCAGCAACCTGTTGAATGATTCTTCTGCTTTCAAAACAAAATGACAACAGGATGAATGCACACACTTGAAAATACAATACATGCAATGTTATGCATCATAGTGATGCAACCTCCTTTCAGTTTCATACTGCATGTCAATTGAAATCCTTACTGAAATGCACACCTTCTCAAGATTGCGCTTGACTGGCGTGTCAGGCACTCAATTACAGCTGTTTTATCAAGACAATGTGTTCGTTTTGTAATATATAGTTCCGGTCTGGTGTGGCACCCCAGCTAACGCACAACGTTGCCACAATGTTGCCACAACGTGGCGTGTTAGCAGGGACTGTCTGCGGCGCGCTGGTGTGTCCCGGGCTTTAGAGTAGAGAGACAGTTCAACTGTAAGTATGAACGGCAGAATCGGATATTGCCTTCCCTTTAAGTAGAGCGTCAGGGACAGCCTCCCTCGCTTACAGCCATACTAGCCTGAATACGCCCGATCTCGACCGATCTCGGAAGCCAAGCAGGCTCGGGCCTGGTCAGTACTTGGATGGTAGACCGCCTGGAAATACCAGGTGCTGTAAGCTTTTGCACCTTTTACACACCAGAGGGCGACAAATCACGAGTCTTAACTTTTGATACACACAATTTCATCATTATTTCAGATTTGACTTCCCCAAATACACAGGCATACAATAGATCTTGTTCTCCAACGTAAACGGTCCCTAGTAACTAGGGTACATTCGTAAATAAATTGAGCATCATGGCTAGAAGTGACTAAATGTTGCCTAATCTTTCTCATCGAGAAATGACACAATTACAGCAACACAAAAAGGAACTCCACCGGACAAAGTTCAGTGCTCACAAGGAGCCTCATTCAACACACACGGTTCCATTCCCATTCATGCAAAGCACAAAAGTGTAAAACTTGGGAACATACTTGAGAGCAAAGATCACATTCAATCTCATTCAAGGCACGGATGTGAATGCAACGGGATGAAATTACTGAAATGATGCCTGCCCTCGAACTGTGATGATGGACTACCCGACTCGCCAATAATATTGGGTTCCGGTGTATTGAAATACAGGAGCTGCTGGATTTGTGTGTTTTCTTACCCCCTCACCATAGTTTGTCAATTGTTTAAACAACTGAACTTATATTCAAGGTTTGTTTCTCTTCATATGTTTTACTGGTTTACATTTGTCTCAGCAACCTGTTGAATGATTCTTGTGCTTTCATAACAAAATGACAACAGGATGAATGCACACACTTGAAAATACAATACATGCAATGTTATGCATCATAGTGATGCAACCTCCTTTCAGTTTCATACTGCATGTCAATTGAAATCCTTACTGAAATGCACACCATCTCAAGATTGCGCTTGACTGGCAAGTCAGGCACTCAATTACAGCTGTTTTATCAAGACAATGTGTTCGTTTTGTAAAATATAGTTCCGGTCTGGTGTGGCACCCCAGCTAACGCACAACGTTGCCACAACGTTGCCACAACGTGGCGTGTTAGCAGGGACTGTCTGCAGCGCGCTGGTGTGTCCCGGGCTTTAGAGTAGAGAGACAGTTCAACTGTAAGTATGAACGGCAGAAACGGATATTGCCTTCCCTTTAAGTAGAGCGTCAGGGACAGCCTCCCTGGCTTACGGCCATACTAGCCTGAATACGCCCGATCTCGTCCGATCTCGGAAGCCAAGCAGGCTCGGGTCTGGTCAGTACTTGGATGGGAGACCGCCTGGGAATACCAGGTGCTGTAAGCTTCTGCACCTTTTTCACACCAGAGGGCGACAAATCACGAGTTTTAACTTTGGATACACACAATTTCATCATTATTTCAGATTTTACTTCCCCAAATACACAGGCATACAATAGATCTTGTTCTCCAACGTAAACGGTCCCTAGTAACTAGGGTACATTCGTAAATAAATTGAGCATCATGGCTAGAAGTGACTAAATGTTGCCTAATCTTTCTCATCGAGTAATGACACAATTACAGCAACACAAAAAGGAACTCCACCGGACAAAGTTCAGTGCTCACAAGGAGCCTCATTCAACACACACGGTTCCATTCCCATTCATGCAAAGCACGAAAGTGTAAAACTTGGGAACATACTTGAGAGCAAAGATCACATTCAATCTCATTCAAGGCACGGATGTGAATGCAACGGGATGAAATTACTGAAATGATGCCTGCCCTCGAGCTGTGATGATGGACTACCCGACTCGCCAATAATATTGGGTTCTGGTGTATTGAAATACAGGAGCTGCTGGATTTGTGTGTTTTATTACCCCCTCACCATAGTTTGTCAAATGTTTAAACAACTGAACTTATATTCAAGGTTTGTTTCTCTTCATATGTTTTACTGGTTTACATTTGTCTCAGCAACCTGTTGAATGATTCTTCTGCTTTCAAAACAAAATGACAACAGGATGAATGCACACACTTGAAAATACAATACATGCAATGTTATGCATCATAGTGATGCAACCTCCTTTCAGTTTCATACTGCATGTCAATTGAAATCCTTACTGAAATGCACACCTTCTCAAGATTGCGCTTGACTGGCGTGTCAGGCACTCAATTACAGCTGTTTTATCAAGACAATGTGTTTTTTTTTGTAAAATATAGTTCCGGTCTGGTGTGGCACCCCAGCTAACGCACAACGTTGCCACAACATGGCGTGTTAGCAGGGACTGTCTGCGGCGCGCTGCTGTGTCCCGGGCTTTAGAGTAGAGAGACAGTTCAACTGTAAGTATGAACGGCAGAAACGGATATTGCCTTCCCTTTAAGTAGAGCATCAGGGACAGCCTCCCTGGCTTACGGCCATACTAGCCTGAATACGCCCGATCTCGTCCGATCTCGGAAACCAAGCAGGCTCGGGCCTGGTCGGTACTTGGATGGGGGACCGCCTGGGAATACCAGGTGCTGTAAGCTTTTGCACCTTTTACACACCAGAGGGCGACAAATCACGAGTTTTAACTTTGGATACACACAATTTCATCATTATTTCAGATTTTACTTCCCCAAATACACAGGCATACAATAGATCTTGTTCTCCAACGTAAACGGTCCCTAGTAACTAGGGTACATTCGTAAATAAATTGAGCATCATGGCTAGAAGTGACTAAATGTTGCCTAATCTTTCTCATCAAGAAATGACACAATTACAGCAACACAAAAAGGAACTCCACCGGACAAAGTTCAGTGCTCACAAGGAGCCTCATTCAACACACACGGTTCCATTCCCATTCATGCAAAGCACGAAAGTGTAAAACTTGGGAACATACTTGAGAGCAAAGATCACATTCAATCTCATTCAAGGCACGGATGTGAATGCAACGGGATGAAATTACTGAAATGATGCCTGCCCTCGAACTGTGATGATGGACTACCCGACTCACCAATAATATTGGCTTCTGGTGTATTGAAGTACAGGAGCTGCTGGATTTGTGTGTTTTCTTACCCCCTCACCATAGTTTGTCAAATGTTTAAACAACTGAACTTATATTCAAGGTTTGTTTCTCTTCATATGTTTTACTGGTTTACATTTGTCTCAGCAACCTGTTGAATGATTCTTCTGCTTTCAAAACAAAATGACAACAGGATGAATGCACACACTTGAAAATACAATACATGCAATGTTATGCATCATAGTGATGCAACCTCCTTTCAGTTTCATACTGCATGTCAATTGAAATCCTTACTGAAATGTACACCTTCTCAAGATTGCGCTTGACTGGCGTGTCAGGCACTCAATTACAGCTGTTTTATCAAGACAATGTGTTCGTTTTGTAAAATATAGTTCCGGTCTGGTGTGGCACCCCAGCTAACGCACAACGTTGCCACAACGTTGCCACAACGTGGCGTGTTAGCAGGGACTGTCTTTTCTTCGCCGGTGTGTCCCGGACTTTAGAGTAGAGAGACAGTTCAACTGCAAGTATGAGCGGCAGAAACGGATATTGCCTTCCCTTTAAGTAGTGCGTCAGGGACAGCCTCTCTGGCTTACGGCCATACTAGCCTGAATACGCCCGATCTCGTCCGATCTCAGAAGCTAAGCAGGCTCTGGCCTGGTTAGTACTTGGATGGGAGACTGCCTGGGAATACCAGGTGCTGTAAGCTTTTGCATCTTTTACACACCAGAGGGCGACAAATCACGAGTTTTAACTTTGGATACACGCAATTTCATCATTATTTCAGATTTTACTTCCCCAAATACACAGGCATACAATAGATCTTGTTCTCCAACGTAAACGGTCCCTAGTAACTAGCGTACATTCGTAAATAAATTGAGCATCATGGCTAGAAGTGACTAAATGTTGCCTAATCTTTCTCATCAAGAAATGACACAATTACAGCAACACAAAAAGGAACTCCACTGGACAAAGTTCAGTGCTCACAAGGAGCTTCATTCAACACACACGGTTCCATTCCCATTCATGCAAAGCATGAAAGTGTAAAACTTGGAAATATACTTGAGAGTAAAGATCACATTCAATCTCATTCAAGGCACGGATGTGAATGCAACGGGATGAAATTACTGAAATGATGCCTGCCCTCGAACTGTGATGATGGACTGCCCGACTCGCCAATAATATTGGGTTTTGGTGTATTGAAATACAGGAGCTGCTGGATTTGTGTGTTTTCTTACCCCCTCACCATAGTTTGTCAAATGTTTAAACAACTGAACTTATATTCAAGGTTTGTTTCTCTTCATATGTTTTACTGGTTAAATTTGTCTCAGCAACCTGTTGAATGATTCTTCTGCTTTCAAATTAAAATGACAACAGGATGAATGCACACACATGAAAATACAATACATGCAATGTTATGCATCATAGTGATGCAACCTCCTTTCAGTTTCATACTGCATGTCAATTGAAATCCTTACTGAAATGCACACCTTCTCAAGATTGCGCTTGACTGGCGTGTCAGGCACTCAATTACAGCTGTTTTATCAAGACAATGTGTTCGTTTTGTAAAATATAGTTCCGGTCTGGTGTGGCACCCCAGCTAACGCACAACGTTGCCACAATGTTGCCACAACGTGGCGTGTTAGCAGGGACTGTCTGCGGCGCGCTGGTGTGTCCCGGGCTTTAGAGTAGAGAGACAGTTCAACTGTAAGTATGAACGGCAGAAACGGATATTGCCTTCCCTTTAAGTAGAGCGTCAGGGACAGCCTCCCTGGCTTACGGCCATACTAGCCTGAATACGCCCGATCTCGTCCGATCTCGGAAGCTAAGCAGGCTTGGGCCTGGTCAGTACTTGGATGGGAGACTGCCTGGAAATACCAGGTGCTGTAAGCTTTTGCATCTTTTACACACCAGAGGGCGACAAATCACGAGTTTTAACTTTGGATACACGCAATTTCATCATTATTTCAGATTTGACTTCCCCAAATACACAGGCATACAATAGATCTTGTTCTCCAACGTAAACGGTCCCTAGTAACTAGGGTACATTCGTAAATAAATTGAGCATCATGGCTAGAAGTGACTAAATGTTGCCTAATCTTTCTCATCGAGAAATGACACAATTACAGCAACACAAAAAGGAACTCCACCGGACAAAGTTCAGTGCTCACAAGGAGCTTCATTCAACACATACGGTTCCATTCCCATTCATGCAAAGCACGAAAGTGTAAAACTTGGGAACATACTTGAGAGCAAAGATCACATTCAATCTCATTCAAGGCACGGATGTGAATGCAACGGGATGAAATTACTGAAATTATGCCTGCCCTCGAACTGTGATGATGGACTACCCGACTCGCCAATAATATTGGGTTCTGGTGTATTGAAGTACAGGAGCTGCTGGATTTGTGTGTTTTCTTACCCCCTCACCATAGTTTGTCAAATGTTTAAACAACTGAACTTATATTCAAGGTTTGTTTCTCTTCATATGTTTTACTGGTTTACATTTGTCTCAGCAACCTGTTGAATGATTCTTCTGCTTTCAAAACAAAATGACAACAGGATGAATGCACACACTTGAAAATACAATACATGCAATGTTATGCATCATAGTGATGCAACCTCCTTTCAGTTTCATACTGCATGTCAATTGAAATCCTTACTGAAATGCACACCTTCTCAAGATTGCGCTTGACTGGCGTGTCAGGCACTCAATTACAGCTGTTTTATCAAGACAATGTGTTCGTTTTGTAATATATAGTTCCGGTCTGGTGTGGCACCCCAGCTAACGCACAACGTTGCCACAACGTTTCGTGTTAGCAGGGACTGTCTGCGGCGCGCTGGTGTGTCCCGGACTTTAGAGTAGAGAGACAGTTCAATTGCAAGTATGAGCGGCAGAAACGGATATTGCCTTCCCTTTAAGTAGAGCGTCAGGGACAGCCTCTCTGGCTTACGGCCATACTAGCCTGAATACGCCCGATCTCATCCGATCTCGGAAGCTAAGCAGGCTCGGGCCTGGTCAGTACTTGGATGGGAGACCGCCTGGGAATACCAGGTGCTGTAAGCTTTTGCATCTTTTACACACCAGAGGGCGACAAATCACGAGTTTTAACTTTGGATACACGCAATTTCATCATTATTTCAGATTTGACTTCCCCAAATACACAGGCATACAATAGATCTTGTTCTCCAACGTAAACGGTCCCTAGTAACTAGTGTACATTCGTAAATAAATTGAGCATCATGGCTAGAAGTGACTAAATGTTGCCTAATCTTTCTCATCGAGAAATGACACAATTACAGCAACACAAAAAGGAACTCCACCGGACAAAGTTCAGTGCTCACAAGGAGCCTCATTCAACACACACGGTTCCATTCCCATTCATGCAAAGCACGAAAGTGTAAAACTTGGGACAATACTTGAGAGCAAAGATCACATTCAATCTCATTCAAGGCACGGATGTGAATGCAACGGGATGAAATTACTGAAATGATGCCTGCCCTCGAACTGTGATGATGGACTACCCGACTCGCCAATAATATTGGGTTCTGGTGTATTGAAATACAGGAGCTGCTGGATTTGTTTGTTTTCTTACCCCCTCACCATAGTTTGTCAAATGTTTAAACAACTGAACTTATATTCAAGGTTTGTTTCTCTTCATATGTTTTACTGGTTTACATTTGTCTCAGCAACCTGTTGAATGATTCTTCTGCTTTCAAAACAAAATGACAACAGGATGAATGCACACACTTGAAAATACAATACATGCAATGTTATGCATCATAGTGATGCAACCTCCTTTCAGTTTCATACTGCATGTCAATTGAAATCCTTACTGAAATGCACACCTTCTCAAGATTGCACTTGACTGGCGTGTCAGGCACTCAATTACAGCTGTTTTATCAAGACAATGTGTTCGTTTTGTAATATATAGTTCCGGTCTGGTGTGGCACCCCAGCTAACGCACAACGTTGCCACAATGTTGCCACAACGTGGCGTGTTAGCAGGGACTATCTGCGGCGCGCTGCTGTGTCCCGGGCTTTAGAGTAGAGAGACAGTTCAACTGTAAGTATGAACGGCAGAAACGGATATTGCCTTCCCTTTAAGTAGAGCGTCAGGGACAGCCTTTCTGGCTTACGGCCATACTAGCCTGAATACGCCCGATCTCGTCCGATCTCGGAAGCTAAGCAGGCTCGGGCCTGGTCAGTACTTGGATGGGAGACCGCCTGGGAATACCAGGTGCTGTAAGCTTTTGCATCTTTTACACACCAGAGGGCGACAAATCACGAGTTTTAACTTTGGATACACGCAATTTCATCATTATTTCAGATTTGACTTCCCCAAATACACAGGCATACAATAGATCTTGTTCTCCAACGTAAACGGTCCCTAGTAACTAGGGTACATTCATAAATAAATTGAGCATCATGGCTAGAAGTGACTAAATGTTGCCTAATCTTTCTCATCGAGAAATGACACAATTACAGCAACACAAAAAGGAACTCCACCGGACAAAGTTCAGTGCTCACAAGGAGCCTCATTCAACACACACGGTTCCATTCCCATTCATGCAAAGCACGAAAGTGTAAAACTTGGGAACATACTTGAGAGCAAAGATCACATTCAATCTCATTCAAGGCACGGATGTGAATGCAACGGGATGAAATTACTGAAATGATGCCTGCCCTCGAACTGTGATGATGGACTACCCGACTCGCCAATAATATTGGGTTCTGGTGTATTGAAATACAGGAGCTGCTGGATTTGTGTGTTTTCTTACCCCCTCACCATAGTTTGTCAAATGTTTAAACAACTGAACTTATATTCAAGGTTTGTTTCTCTTCATATGTTTTACTGGTTTACATTTGTCTCAGCAACCTCAGCAAAAATGATTCTTCTACTTTCAAAACAAAATGACAACAGGATGAATGCACACACTTGAAAATACAATACATGCAATGTTATGCATCATAGTGATGCAACCTCCTTTCAGTTTCATACTGCATGTCAATTGAAATCCTTACTGAAATGCACACCTTCTCAAGATTGCGCTTGACTGGCGTGTCAGGCACTCAATTACAGCTGTTTTATCAAGACAATGTGTTCGTTTTGTAATATATAGTTCCGCTCTGGTGTGGCACCCCAGCTAACGCACAACGTTGCCACAACGTTTCGTGTTAGCAGGGACTGTCTGCGGCGCGCTGGTGTGTCCCGGACTTTAGAGTAGAGAGACAGTTCAACTGCAAGTATGAGCGGCAGAAACGGATATTGCCTTCCCTTTAAGTAGAGCGTCAGGGACAGCCTCCCTGGCTTACGGCCATACTAGCCTGAATACGCCCGATCTCGTCCGATCTCGGAAGCTAAGCAGGCTCGGGCCTGGTCAGTACTTGGATGGGAGACCGCCTGGGAATACCAGGTGCTGTAAGCTTTTGCATCTTTTACACACCAGAGGGCGACAAATCACGAGTTTTAACTTTGGATACACGCAATTTCATCATTATTTCAGATTTGACTTCCCCAAATACACAGGCATACAATAGATCTTGTTCTCCAACGTAAACGGTCCCTAGTAACTAGGGTACATTCGTAAATAAATTGAGCATCATGGCTAGAAGTGACTAAATGTTGCCTAATCTTTCTCATCGAGAAATGACACAATTACAGCAACACAAAAAGGAACTCCACCGGACAAAGTTCAGTGCTCACAAGGAGCCTCATTCAACACACACGGTTCCATTCCCATTCATGCAAAGCACGAAAGTGTAAAACTTGGGAACATACTTGAGAGCAAAGATCACATTCAATCTCATTCAAGGCACGGATGTGAATGCAACGGGATGAAATTACTGAAATGATGCCTGCCCTCGAACTGTGATGATGGACTACCCGACTCGCCAATAATATTGGGTTCTGGTGTATTGAAATACAGGAGCTGCTGGATTTGTGTGTTTTCTTACCCCCTCACCATAGTTTGTCAAATGTTTAAACAACTGAACTTATATTCAAGGTTTGTTTCTCTTCATATGTTTTACTGGTTTACATTTGTCTCAGCAACCTGTTGAATGATTCTTCTGCTTTCAAAACAAAATGACAACAGGATGAATGCACACACTTGAAAATACAATACATGCAATGTTATGCATCATAGTGATGCAACCTCCTTTCAGTTTCATACTGCATGTCAATTGAAATCCTTACTGAAATGCACACCTTCTCAAGATTGCGCTTGACTGGCGTGTCAGGCACTCAATTACAGCTGTTTTATCAAGACAATGTGTTCGTTTTGTAATATATAGTTCCGGTCTGGTGTGGCACCCCAGCTAACGTACAACGTTGCCACAACGTTTCGTGTTAGCAGGGACTGTCTGCGGCGCGCTGGTGTGTCCCGGACTTTAGAGTAGAGAGACAGTTCAACTGCAAGTATGAGCGGCAGAAACGGATATTGCCTTCCCTTTAAGTAGAGCGTCAGGGACAGCCTCCCTGGCTTACGGCCATACTAGCCTGAATACGCCCGATCTCGTCCGATCTCGGAAGCTAAGCAGGCTCGGGCCTGGTCAGTACTTGGATGGGAGACCACCTGGGAAAACCAGGTGCTGTAAGCTTTTGCATCTTTTACACACCAGAGGGCGACAAATCACGAGTTTTAACTTTGGATACACGCAATTTCATCATTATTTCAGATTTGACTTCCCCAAATACACAGGCATACAATAGATCTTGTTCTCCAACGTAAACGGTCCCTAGTAACTAGGGTACATTCGTAAATAAATTGAGCATCATGGCTAGAAGTGACTAAATGTTGCCTAATCTTTCTCATCGAGAAATGACACAATTACAGCAACACAAAAAGGAACTCCACCGGACAGAGTTCAGTGCTCACAAGGAGCCTCATTCAACACACACGGTTCCATTCCCATTCATGCAAAGCACGAAAGTGTAAAACTTGGGAACATACTTGAGAGCAAAGATCACATTCAATCTCATTCAAGGCACGGATGTGAATGCAACGGGATGAAATTACTGAAATGATGCCTGCCCTCGAACTGTGATGATGGACTACCCGACTCGCCAATAATATTGGGTTCTGGTGTATTGAAATACAGGAGCTGCTGGATTTGTGTGTTTTCTTACCCCCTCACCATAGTTTGTCAAATGTTTAAACAACTGAACTTATATTCAAGGTTTGTTTCTCTTCATATGTTTTACTGGTTTACATTTGTCTCAGCAACCTGTTGAATGATTCTTCTGCTTTCAAAACAAAATGACAACAGGATGAATGCACACACTTGAAAATACAATACATGCAATGTAATGCATCATAGTGATGCAACCTCCTTTCAGTTTCATACTGCATGTCAATTGAAATCCTTACTGAAATGCACACCTTCTCAAGATTGCGCTTGACTGGCGTGTCAGGCACTCAATTACAGCTGTTTTATCAAGAGAATGTGTTCGTTTTGTAATATATAGTTCCGGTCTGGTGTGGCACCCCAGCTAACGCACAACGTTGCCACAATGTTGCCACAACGTGGCGTGTTATCAGGGACTGTCTGCGGCGCGCTGGTGTGTCCCGGGCTTTAGAGTAGAGAGACAGTTCAACTGTAAGTATGAACGGCAGAAACGGATATTGCCTTCCCTTTAAGTAGAGCGTCAGGGACAGCCTCCCTGGCTTACGGCCATACTAGCCTGAATACGCCCGATCTCGTCCGATCTCGGAAGCTAAGCAGGCTCGGGCCTGGTCAGTACTTGGATGGGAGACCGCCTGGGAATACCAGGTGCTGTAAGCTTTTGCATCTTTTACACACCAGAGGGCGACAAATCACGAGTTTTAACTTTGGATACACGCAATTTCATCATTATTTCAGATTTGACTTCCCCAAATACACAGGCATACAATAGATCTTGTTCTCCAACGTAAACGGTCCCTAGTAACTAGGGTACATTCATAAATAAATTGAGCATCATGGCTAGAAGTGACTAAATGTTGCCTAATCTTTCTCATCGAGAAATGACACAATTACAGCAACACAAAAAGGAACTCCACCGGACAAAGTTCAGTGCTCACAAGGAGCCTCATTCAACACACACGGTTCCATTCCCATTCATGCAAAGCACGAAAGTGTAAAACTTGGGAACATACTTGAGAGCAAAGATCACATTCAATCTCATTCAAGGCACGGATGTGAATGCAACGGGATGAAATTACTGAAATGATGCCTGCCCTCGAACTGTGATGATGGACTACCCGACTCGCCAATAATATTGGGTTCTGGTGTATTGAAATACAGGAGCTGCTGGATTTGTGTGTTTTCTTACCCCCTCACCATAGTTTGTCAAATGTTTAAACAACTGAACTTATATTCAAGGTTTGTTTCTCTTCATATGTTTTACTGGTTTACATTTGTCTCAGCAACCTCAGCAAAAATGATTCTTCTACTTTCAAAACAAAATGACAACAGGATGAATGCACACACTTGAAAATACAATACATGCAATGTTATGCATCATAGTGATGCAACCTCCTTTCAGTTTCATACTGCATGTCAATTGAAATCCTTACTGAAATGCACACCTTCTCAAGATTGCGCTTGACTGGCGTGTCAGGCACTCAATTACAGCTGTTTTATCAAGACAATGTGTTCGTTTTGTAATATATAGTTCCGGTCTGGTGTGGCACCCCAGCTAACGCACAACGTTGCCACAACGTTTCGTGTTAGCAGGGACTGTCTGCGGCGCGCTGGTGTGTCCCGGACTTTAGAGTAGAGAGACAGTTCAACTGCAAGTATGAGCGGCAGAAACGGATATTGCCTTCCCTTTAAGTAGAGCGTCAGGGACAGCCTCCCTGGCTTACGGCCATACTAGCCTGAATACGCCCGATCTCGTCCGATCTCGGAAGCTAAGCAGGCTCGGGCCTGGTCAGTACTTGGATGGGAGACCGCCTGGGAATACCAGGTGCTGTAAGCTTTTGCATCTTTTACACACCAGAGGGCGACAAATCACGAGTTTTAACTTTGGATACTCGCAATTTCATCATTATTTCAGATTTGACTTCCCCAAATACACAGGCATACAATAGATCTTGTTCTCCAACGTAAACGGTCCCTAGTAACTAGGGTACATTCGTAAATAAATTGAGCATCATGGCTAGAAGTGACTAAATGTTGCCTAATCTTTCTCATCGAGAAATTACACAATTACAGCAACACAAAAAGGAACTCCACCGGACAAAGTTCAGTGCTCACAAGGAGCCTCATTCAACACACACGGTTCCATTCCCATTCATGCAAAGCACGAAAGTGTAAAACTTGGGAACATACTTGAGAGCAAAGATCACATTCAATCTCATTCAAGGCACGGATGTGAATGCAACGGGATGAAATTACTGAAATGATGCCTGCCCTCGAACTGTGATGATGGACTACCCGACTCGCCAATAATATTGGCTTCTGGTGTATTGAAATACAGGAGCTGCTGGATTTGTGTCATTTCTTACCCCCTCACCATAGTTTGTCAAATGTTTAAACAACTGAACTTATATTCAAGGTTTGTTTCTCTTCATATGTTTTACTGGTTTACATTTGTCTCAGCAACCTGTTGAATGATTCTTCTGCTTTCAAAACAAAATGACAACAGGATGAATGCACACACTTGAAAATACAATACATGCAATGTTATGCATCATAGTGATGCAACCTCCTTTCAGTTTCATACTGCATGTCAATTGAAATCCTTACTGAAATGCACACCTTCTCAAGATTGCGCTTGACTGGCGTGTCAGGCACTCAATTACAGCTGTTTTATCAAGACAATGTGTTCGTTTTGTAAAATATAGTTCCGGTCTGGTGTGGCACCCCAGCTAACGCACAACGTTGCCACAATGTTGCCACAACGTGGCGTGTTAGCAGGGACTGTCTGCGGCGCGCTGGTGTGTCCCGGGCTTTAGAGTAGAGAGACAGTTCAACTGTAAGTATGAACGGCAGAAACGGATATTGCCTTCCCTTTAAGTAGAGCGTCAGGGACAGCCTCCCTGGCTTACGGCCATACTAGCCTGAATACGCCCGATCTCGTCCGATCTCGGAAGCCAAGCAGGCTCGGGCCTGGTCAGTACTTGGATGGGAGACCGCCTGGGAATACCAGGTGCTGTAAGCTTTTGCATCTTTTACACACCAGAGGGCGACAAATCACGAGTTTTAACTTTGGATACACGCAATTTCATCATTATTTCAGATTTGACTTCCCCAAATACACAGGCATACAATAGATCTTGTTCTCCAACGTAAACGGTCCCTAGTAACTAGGGTACATTCGTAAATAAATTGAGCATCATGGCTAGAAGTGACTAAATGTTGCCTAATCTTTCTCATCGAGAAATGACACAATTACAGCAACACAAAAAGGAACTCCACCGGACAAAGTTCAGTGCTCACAAGGAGCCTCATTCAACACACACGGTTCCATTCCCATTCATGCAAAGCACGAAAGTGTAAAACTTGGGAACATACTTGAGAGCAAAGATCACATTCAATCTCATTCAAGGCACGGATGTGAATGCAACGGGATGAAATTACTGAAATGATGCCTGCCCTCGAACTGTGATGATGGACTACCCGACTCGCCAATAATATTGGGTTCTGGTGTATTGAAATACAGGAGCTGCTGGATTTGTGTGTTTTCTTACCCCCTCACCATAGTTTGTCAAATGTTTAAACAACTGAACTTATATTCAAGGTTTGTTTCTCTTCATATGTTTTACTGGTTTACATTTGTCTCAGCAACCTGTTGAATGATTCTTCTGCTTTCAAAACAAAATGACAACAGGATGAATGCACACACTTGAAAATACAATACATGCAATGTTATGCATCATAGTGATGCAACCTCCTTTCAGTTTCATACTGCATGTCAATTGAAATCCTTACTGAAATGCACACCTTCTCAAGATTGCGCTTGAATGGCGTGTCAGGCACTCAATTACAGCTGTTTTATCAAGACAATGTGTTCGTTTTGTAATACATAGGTCTGGTGTGGCACCCCAGCTAACGCACAACGTTGCCACAACGTTTCGTGTTAGCAGGGACTGTCTGCGGCGTGCTGGTGTGTCCCGGACTTTAGAGTAGAGAGACAGTTCAACTGTAAGTATGAGCGGCAGAAACGGATATTGCCTTCCCTTTAAGTAGAGCGTCAGGGACAGCCTCCCTGGCTTACGGCCATACTAGCCTGAATACGCCCGATCTCGTCCGATCTCGGAAACTAAGCAGGCTCGGGCCTGGTCAGTACTTGGATGGGAGACCGCCTGGGAATACCAGGTGCTGTAAGCTTTTGCATCTTTTACACACCAGAGGGCGACAAATCACGAGTTTTAACTTTGGATACACGCAATTTCATCATTATTTCAGATTTGACTTCCCCAAATACACAGGCATACAATAGATCTTGTTCTCCAATGTAAACGGTCCCTAGTAACTAGGGTACATTCGTAAATAAATTGAGCATCATGGCTAGAAGTGACTAAATGTTGCCTAATCTTTCTCATCGAGAAATGACACAATTACAGCAACACAAAAAGGAACTCCACCGGACAAAGTTCAGTGCTCACAAGGAGCCTCATTCAACACACACGGTTCCATTCCCATTCATGCAAAGCACGAAAGTGTAAAACTTGGGAACATACTTGAGAGCAAAGATCACATTCAATCTCATTAAAGGCACGGATGTGAATGCAACGGGATGAAATTACTGAAATGATGCCTGCCCTCGAACTGTGATGATGGACTACCCGACTCGCCAATAATATTGGGTTCTGGTGTATTGAAATACAGGAGCTGCTGGATTTGTGTGTTTTCTTACCCCCTCACCATAGTTTGTCAAATGTTTAAACAACTGAACTTATATTCAAGGTTTGTTTCTCTTCATATGTTTTACTGGTTTACATTTGTCTCAGCAACCTGTTGAATGATTCTTCTGCTTTCAAAACAAAATGACAACAGGATGAATGCACACACTTGTAAAAACAATACATGCAATGTTATGCATCATAGTGATGCAACCTCCTTTCAGTTTCATACTGCATGTCAATTGAAATCCTTACTGAAATGCACACCTTCTCAAGATTGCGCTTGACTGGCGTGTCAGGCACTCAATTACAGCTGTTTTATCAAGACAATGTGTTCGTTTTGTAATATATAGTTCCGGTCTGGTGTGGCACCCCAGCTAACGCACAACGTTGCCACAATGTTGCCACAACGTGGCGTGTTAGCAGGGACTGTCTGCGGCGCGCTGGTGTGTCCCGGGCTTTAGAGTAGAGAGACAGTTCAACTGTAAGTATGAACGGCAGAAACGGATATTGCCTTCCCTTTAAGTAGAGCGTCAGGGACAGCATTCCTAGCTTACGGCCATACTAGCCTGAATACGCCCGATCTCGTCCGATCTCGGAAGCTAAGCAGGCTCGGGCCTGGTCAGTACTTGGATGGGAGACCGCCTGGGAATACCAGGTGCTGTAAGCTTTTGCATCTTTTACACACCAGAGGGCGACATATCACGAGTTTTAACTTTGGATACACGCAATTTCATCATTATTTCAGATTTGACTTCCCCAAATACACAGGCATACAATAGATCTTGTTCTCCAATGTAAACGGTCCCTAGTAACTAGGGTACATTCATAAATAAATTGAGCATCATGGCTAGAAGTGACTAAATGTTGCCTAATCTTTCTCATCGAGAAATGACAGAATTACAGCAACACAAAAAGGAACTCCACCGGACAAAGTTCAGTGCTCACAAGGAGCCTCATTCAACACACACGGTTCCATTCCCATTCATGCAAAGCACGAAAGTGTAAAACTTGGGAACATACTTGAGAGCAAAGATCACATTCAATCTCATTCAAGGCACGGATGTGAATGCAACAAGATGAAATTACTGAAATGATGCCTGCCCTCGAACTGTGATGATGGACTACCCGACTCGCCAATAATATTGGGTTCTGGTGTATTGAAATACAGGAGCTGCTGGATTTGTGTGTTTTCTTACCCCCTCACCATAGTTTGTCAAATGTTTAAACAACTGAACTTATATTCAAGGTTTGTTTCTCTTCATATGTTTTACTGGTTTACATTTGTCTCAGCAACCTGTTGAATGATTCTTCTGCTTTCAAAACAAAATGACAACAGGATGAATGCACACACTTGAAAATACAATACATGCAATGTTATGCATCATAGTGATGCAACCTCCTTTCAGTTTCATACTGCATGTCAATTTAAATCCTTACTGAAATGCACACCTTCTCAAGATTGCGCTTGACTGGCGTGTCAGGCACTCAATTACAGCTGTTTTATCAAGACAATGTGTTCGTTTTGTAATATATAGTTCCGGTCTGGTGTGGCACCCCAGCTAACGCACAACGTTGCCACAATGTTGCCACAACGTGGCGTGTTAGCAGGGACTGTCTGCGGCGCGCTGGTGTGTCCCGGGCTTTAGAGTAGAGAGACAGTTCAACTGTAAGTATGAACGGCAGAAACGGATATTGCCTTCCCTTTAAGTAGAGCGTCAGGGACAGCCTCCCTGGCTTACGGCCATACTAGCCTGAATACGCCCGATCTCGTCCGATCTCGGAAGCTAAGCAGGCTTGGGCCTGGTCAGTACTTGGATGGGAGACTGCCTGGAAATACCAGGTGCTGTAAGCTTTTGCATCTTTTACACACCAGAGGGCGACAAATCACGAGTTTTAACTTTGGATACACGCAATTTCATCATTATTTCAGATTTGACTTCCCCAAATACACAGGCATACAATAGATCTTGTTCTCCAACGTAAACGGTCCCTAGTAACTAGGGTACATTCGTAAATAAATTGAGCATCATGGCTAGAAGTGACTAAATGTTGCCTAATCTTTCTCATCGAGAAATGACACAATTACAGCAACACAAAAAGGAACTCCACCGGACAAAGTTCAGTGCTCACAAGGAGCTTCATTCAACACATACGGTTCCATTCCCATTCATGCAAAGCACGAAAGTGTAAAACTTGGGAACATACTTGAGAGCAAAGATCACATTCAATCTCATTCAAGGCACGGATGTGAATGCAACGGGATGAAATTACTGAAATTATGCCTGCCCTCGAACTGTGATGATGGACTACCCGACTCGCCAATAATATTGGGTTCTGGTGTATTGAAGTACAGGAGCTGCTGGATTTGTGTGTTTTCTTACCCCCTCACCATAGTTTGTCAAATGTTTAAACAACTGAACTTATATTCAAGGTTTGTTTCTCTTCATATGTTTTACTGGTTTACATTTGTCTCAGCAACCTGTTGAATGATTCTTCTGCTTTCAAAACAAAATGACAACAGGATGAATGCACACACTTGAAAATACAATACATGCAATGTTATGCATCATAGTGATG
The DNA here is from genome assembly GCF_036373705.1 of Amia ocellicauda. Taxonomy (NCBI): domain Eukaryota; kingdom Metazoa; phylum Chordata; class Actinopteri; order Amiiformes; family Amiidae; genus Amia; species Amia ocellicauda. The sequence goes on along the minus strand of NW_027103000.1, from coordinate 201,831 downwards.
CAACCTCCTTTCAGTTTCATACTGCATGTCAATTGAAATCCTTACTGAAATGCACACCTTCTCAAGATTGCGCTTGACTGGCGTGTCAGGCACTCAATTACAGCTGTTTTATCAAGACAATGTGTTCGTTTTGTAATATATAGTTCCGGTCTGGTGTGGCACCCCAGCTAACGCACAACGTTGCCACAACGTTTCGTGTTAGCAGGGACTGTCTGCGGCGCGCTGGTGTGTCCCGGACTTTAGAGTAGAGAGACAGTTCAATTGCAAGTATGAGCGGCAGAAACGGATATTGCCTTCCCTTTAAGTAGAGCGTCAGGGACAGCCTCTCTGGCTTACGGCCATACTAGCCTGAATACGCCCGATCTCGTCCGATCTCGGAAGCTAAGCAGGCTCGGGCCTGGTCAGTACTTGGATGGGAGACCGCCTGGGAATACCAGGTGCTGTAAGCTTTTGCATCTTTTACACACCAGAGGGCGACAAATCACGAGTTTTAACTTTGGATACACGCAATTTCATCATTATTTCAGATTTGACTTCCCCAAATACACAGGCATACAATAGATCTTGTTCTCCAACGTAAACGGTCCCTAGTAACTAGTGTACATTCGTAAATAAATTGAGCATCATGGCTAGAAGTGACTAAATGTTGCCTAATCTTTCTCATCGAGAAATGACACAATTACAGCAACACAAAAAGGAACTCCACCGGACAAAGTTCAGTGCTCACAAGGAGCCTCATTCAACACACACGGTTCCATTCCCATTCATGCAAAGCACGAAAGTGTAAAACTTGGGACAATACTTGAGAGCAAAGATCACATTCAATCTCATTCAAGGCACGGATGTGAATGCAACGGGATGAAATTACTGAAATGATGCCTGCCCTCGAACTGTGATGATGGACTACCCGACTCGCCAATAATATTGGGTTCTGGTGTATTGAAATACAGGAGCTGCTGGATTTGTGTGTTTTCTTACCCCCTCACCATAGTTTGTCAAATGTTTAAACAACTGAACTTATATTCAAGGTTTGTTTCTCTTCATATGTTTTACTGGTTTACATTTGTCTCAGCAACCTGTTGAATGATTCTTCTGCTTTCAAAACAAAATGACAACAGGATGAATGCACACACTTGAAAATACAATACATGCAATGTTATGCATCATAGTGATGCAACCTCCTTTCAGTTTCATACTGCATGTCAATTGAAATCCTTACTGAAATGCACACCTTCTCAAGATTGCGCTTGACTGGCGTGTCAGGCACTCAATTACAGCTGTTTTATCAAGACAATGTGTTCGTTTTGTAAAATATAGTTCCGGTCTGGTGTGGCACCCCAGCTAACGCACAACGTTGCCACAATGTTGCCACAACGTGGCGTGTTAGCAGGGACTGTCTGCGGCGCGCTGGTGTGTCCCGGGCTTTAGAGTAGAGAGACAGTTCAACTGTAAGTATGAACGGCAGAAACGGATATTGCCTTCCCTTTAAGTAGAGCGTCAGGGACAGCCTCCCTGGCTTACGGCCATACTAGCCTGAATACGCCCGATCTCGTCCGATCTCGGAAGCCAAGCAGGCTCGGGCCTGGTCAGTACTTGGATGGGAGACCGCCTGGGAATACCAGGTGCTGTAAGCTTTTGCATCTTTTACACACCAGAGGGCGACAAATCACGAGTTTTAACTTTGGATACACGCAATTTCATCATTATTTCAGATTTGACTTCCCCAAATACACAGGCATACAATAGATCTTGTTCTCCAACGTAAACGGTCCCTAGTAACTAGGGTACATTCGTAAATAAATTGAGCATCATGGCTAGAAGTGACTAAATGTTGCCTAATCTTTCTCATCGAGAAATGACACAATTACAGCAACACAAAAAGGAACTCCACCGGACAAAGTTCAGTGCTCACAAGGAGCCTCATTCAACACACACGGTTCCATTCCCATTCATGCAAAGCACGAAAGTGTAAAACTTGGGAACATACTTGAGAGCAAAGATCACATTCAATCTCATTCAAGGCACGGATGTGAATGCAACGGGATGAAATTACTGAAATGATGCCTGCCCTCGAACTGTGATGATGGACTACCCGACTCGCCAATAATATTGGGTTCTGGTGTATTGAAATACAGGAGCTGCTGGATTTGTGTGTTTTCTTACCCCCTCACCATAGTTTGTCAAATGTTTAAACAACTGAACTTATATTCAAGGTTTGTTTCTCTTCATATGTTTTACTGGTTTACATTTGTCTCAGCAACCTGTTGAATGATTCTTCTGCTTTCAAAACAAAATGACAACAGGATGAATGCACACACTTGAAAATACAATACATGCAATGTTATGCATCATAGTGATGCAACCTCCTTTCAGTTTCATACTGCATGTCAATTGAAATCCTTACTGAAATGCACACCTTCTCAAGATTGCGCTTGAATGGCGTGTCAGGCACTCAATTACAGCTGTTTTATCAAGACAATGTGTTCGTTTTGTAATACATAGGTCTGGTGTGGCACCCCAGCTAACGCACAACGTTGCCACAACGTTTCGTGTTAGCAGGGACTGTCTGCGGCGCGCTGGTGTGTCCCGGGCTTTAGAGTAGAGAGACAGTTCAACTGTAAGTATGAACGGCAGAAACGGATATTGCCTTCCCTTTAAGTAGAGCGTCAGGGACAGCATTCCTAGCTTACGGCCATACTAGCCTGAATACGCCCGATCTCGTCCGATCTCGGAAGCTAAGCAGGCTCGGGCCTGGTCAGTACTTGGATGGGAGACCGCCTGGGAATACCAGGTGCTGTAAGCTTTTGCATCTTTTACACACCAGAGGGCGACATATCACGAGTTTTAACTTTGGATACACGCAATTTCATCATTATTTCAGATTTGACTTCCCCAAATACACAGGCATACAATAGATCTTGTTCTCCAATGTAAACGGTCCCTAGTAACTAGGGTACATTCATAAATAAATTGAGCATCATGGCTAGAAGTGACTAAATGTTGCCTAATCTTTCTCATCGAGAAATGACAGAATTACAGCAACACAAAAAGGAACTCCACCGGACAAAGTTCAGTGCTCACAAGGAGCCTCATTCAACACACACGGTTCCATTCCCATTCATGCAAAGCACGAAAGTGTAAAACTTGGGAACATACTTGAGAGCAAAGATCACATTCAATCTCATTCAAGGCACGGATGTGAATGCAACAAGATGAAATTACTGAAATGATGCCTGCCCTCGAACTGTGATGATGGACTACCCGACTCGCCAATAATATTGGGTTCTGGTGTATTGAAATACAGGAGCTGCTGGATTTGTGTGTTTTCTTACCCCCTCACCATAGTTTGTCAAATGTTTAAACAACTGAACTTATATTCAAGGTTTGTTTCTCTTCATATGTTTTACTGGTTTACATTTGTCTCAGCAACCTGTTGAATGATTCTTCTGCTTTCAAAACAAAATGACAACAGGATGAATGCACACACTTGAAAATACAATACATGCAATGTTATGCATCATAGTGATGCAACCTCCTTTCAGTTTCATACTGCATGTCAATTTAAATCCTTACTGAAATGCACACCTTCTCAAGATTGCGCTTGACTGGCGTGTCAGGCACTCAATTACAGCTGTTTTATCAAGACAATGTGTTCGTTTTGTAATATATAGTTCCGGTCTGGTGTGGCACCCCAGCTAACGCACAACGTTGCCACAATGTTGCCACAACGTGGCGTGTTAGCAGGGACTGTCTGCGGCGCGCTGGTGTGTCCCGGGCTTTAGAGTAGAGAGACAGTTCAACTGTAAGTATGAACGGCAGAAACGGATATTGCCTTCCCTTTAAGTAGAGCGTCAGGGACAGCCTCCCTGGCTTACGGCCATACTAGCCTGAATACGCCCGATCTCGTCCGATCTCGGAAGCTAAGCAGGCTTGGGCCTGGTCAGTACTTGGATGGGAGACTGCCTGGAAATACCAGGTGCTGTAAGCTTTTGCATCTTTTACACACCAGAGGGCGACAAATCACGAGTTTTAACTTTGGATACACGCAATTTCATCATTATTTCAGATTTGACTTCCCCAAATACACAGGCATACAATAGATCTTGTTCTCCAACGTAAACGGTCCCTAGTAACTAGGGTACATTCGTAAATAAATTGAGCATCATGGCTAGAAGTGACTAAATGTTGCCTAATCTTTCTCATCGAGAAATGACACAATTACAGCAACACAAAAAGGAACTCCACCGGACAAAGTTCAGTGCTCACAAGGAGCTTCATTCAACACATACGGTTCCATTCCCATTCATGCAAAGCACGAAAGTGTAAAACTTGGGAACATACTTGAGAGCAAAGATCACATTCAATCTCATTCAAGGCACGGATGTGAATGCAACGGGATGAAATTACTGAAATTATGCCTGCCCTCGAACTGTGATGATGGACTACCCGACTCGCCAATAATATTGGGTTCTGGTGTATTGAAGTACAGGAGCTGCTGGATTTGTGTGTTTTCTTACCCCCTCACCATAGTTTGTCAAATGTTTAAACAACTGAACTTATATTCAAGGTTTGTTTCTCTTCATATGTTTTACTGGTTTACATTTGTCTCAGCAACCTCAGCAAAAATGATTCTTCTACTTTCAAAACAAAATGACAACAGGATGAATGCACACACTTGAAAATACAATACATGCAATGTTATGCATCATAGTGATGCAACCTCCTTTCAGTTTCATACTGCATGTCAATTGAAATCCTTACTGAAATGCACACCTTCTCAAGATTGCGCTTGACTGGCGTGTCAGGCACTCAATTACAGCTGTTTTATCAAGACAATGTGTTCGTTTTGTAATATATAGTTCCGGTCTGGTGTGGCACCCCAGCTAACGCACAACGTTGCCACAACGTTTCGTGTTAGCAGGGACTGTCTGCGGCGCGCTGGTGTGTCCCGGACTTTAGAGTAGAGAGACAGTTCAACTGCAAGTATGAGCGGCAGAAACGGATATTGCCTTCCCTTTAAGTAGAGCGTCAGGGACAGCCTCCCTGGCTTACGGCCATACTAGCCTGAATACGCCCGATCTCGTCCGATCTCGGAAGCTAAGCAGGCTCGGGCCTGGTCAGTACTTGGATGGGAGACCGCCTGGGAATACCAGGTGCTGTAAGCTTTTGCATCTTTTACACACCAGAGGGCGACAAATCACGAGTTTTAACTTTGGATACACGCAATTTCATCATTATTTCAGATTTGACTTCCCCAAATACACAGGCATACAATAGATCTTGTTCTCCAACGTAAACGGTCCCTAGTAACTAGGGTACATTCGTAAATAAATTGAGCATCATGGCTAGAAGTGACTAAATGTTGCCTAATCTTTCTCATCGAGAAATGACACAATTACAGCAACACAAAAAGGAACTCCACCGGACAAAGTTCAGTGCTCACAAGGAGCCTCATTCAACACACACGGTTCCATTCCCATTCATGCAAAGCACGAAAGTGTAAAACTTGGGAACATACTTGAGAGCAAAGATCACATTCAATCTCATTCAAGGCACGGATGTGAATGCAACGGGATGAAATTACTGAAATGATGCCTGCCCTCGAACTGTGATGATGGACTACCCGACTCGCCAATAATATTGGGTTCTGGTGTATTGAAATACAGGAGCTGCTGGATTTGTGTGTTTTCTTACCCCCTCACCATAGTTTGTCAAATGTTTAAACAACTGAACTTATATTCAAGGTTTGTTTCTCTTCATATGTTTTACTGGTTTACATTTGTCTCAGCAACCTGTTGAATGATTCTTCTGCTTTCAAAACAAAATGACAACAGGATGAATGCACACACTTGAAAATACAATACATGCAATGTTATGCATCATAGTGATGCAACCTCCTTTCAGTTTCATACTGCATGTCAATTGAAATCCTTACTGAAATGCACACCTTCTCAAGATTGCGCTTGACTGGCGTGTCAGGCACTCAATTACAGCTGTTTTATCAAGACAATGTGTTCGTTTTGTAAAATACAGTTACGGTCTGGTGTGGCACCCCAGCTAACGCACAACGTTGCCACAACGTTTCGTGTTAGCAGGGACTGTCTGCGGCGCGCTGGTGTGTCCCGGACTTTAGAGTAGAGAGACAGTTCAACTGCAAGTATGAGCGGCAGAAACGGATATTGCCTTCCCTTTAAGTAGAGCATCAGGGACAGCCTCCCCGGCTTACGGCCATACTAGCCTGAATACGCCCGATCTCGTCCGATCTCGGAAGCTAAGCAGGCTCCGGCCTGGTCAGTACTTGGATGGGAGACCGCCTGGGAATACCAGGTACTGTAAGCTTTTGCATCTTTTACACACCAGAGGGCGACAAATCACGAGTTTTAACTTTGGATACACGCAATTTCTTCATTATTTCAGATTTGACTTCCCCAAATACACAGGCATACAATAGATCTTGTTCTCCAACGTAAACGGTCCCTAGTAACTAGGGTACATTCGTAAATAAATTGAGCATCATGGCTAGAAGTGACTAAATGTTGCCTAATCTTTCTCATCGAGAAATGACACAATTACAGCAACACAAAAAGGAACTCCACCGGACAAAGTTCAGTGCTCACAAGGAGCCTCATTCAACACACACGGTTCCATTCCCATTCATGCAAAGCACGAAAGTGTAAAACTTGGGAACATACTTGAGAGCAAAGATCACATTCAATCTCATTCAAGGCACGGATGTGAATGCAACGGGATGAAATTACTGAAATGATGCCTGCCCTCGAACTGTGATGATGGACTACCCGACTCGCCAATAATATTGGGTTCTGGTGTATTGAAATACAGGAGCTGCTGGATTTGTGTGTTTTCTTACCCCCTCACCATAGTTTGTCAAATGTTTAAACAACTGAACTTATATTCAAGGTTTGTTTCTCTTCATATGTTTTACTGGTTTACATTTGTCTCAGCAACCTGTTGAATGATTCTTCTGCTTTCAAAACAAAATGACAACAGGATGAATGCACACACTTGAAAATACAATACATGCAATGTTATGCATCATAGTGATGCAACCTCCTTTCAGTTTCATACTGCATGGCAATTGAAATCCTTACTGAAATGCACACCTTCTCAAGATTGCGCTTGACTGGCGTGTCAGGCACTCAATTACAGCTGTTTTATCAAGACAATGTGTTCGTTTTGTAAAATATAGTTCCGGTCTGGTGTGGCACCCCAGCTAACGCACAACGTTGCCACAACGTTTCGTGTTAGCAGGGACTGTCTGCGGCGCGCTGGTGTGTCCCGGACTTTAGAGTAGAGAGACAGTTCAACTGCAAGTATGAGCGGCAGAAACGGATATTGCCTTCCCTTTAAGTAGAGCGTCAGGGACAGCCTCCCTGGCTTACGGCCGTACTAGCCTGAATACGCCTGATTTCGTCCGATCTCGGAAGCTAAGCAGGCTCGGGCCTGGTCAGTACTTGGATGGGAGACCGCCTGGGAATACCAGGTGCTGTAAGCTTTTGCACCTTTTACACACCAGAGGGCGACAAATCACGAGTTTTAACTTTGGATTCACACAATTTCATCATTATTTCAGATTTGACTTCCCCAAATACACAGGCATACAATAGATCTTGTTCTCCAACGTAAACGGTCCCTAGTAACTAGGGTACATTCGTAAATAAATTGAGCATCATGGCTAGAAGTGACTAAATGTTGCCTAATCTTTCTCTTCGAGAAATGACACAATTACAGCAACACAAAAAGGAACTCCACCGGACAAAGTTCAGTGCTCACAAGGAGCCTCATTCAACACACACGGTTCCATTCCCATTCATGCAAAGCACGAAAGTGTAAAACTTGGGAACATACTTGAGAGCAAAGATCACATTCAATCTCATTCAAGGCACGGATGTGAATGCAACGGGATGAAATTACTGAAATGATGCCTGCCCTCGAACTGTGATGATGGACTACCCGACTCGCCAATAATATTGGGTTCTGGTGTATTGAAATACAGGAGCTGCTGGATTTGTGTGTTTTCTTACCCCCTCACCATAGTTTGTCAAATGTTTAAACAACTGAACTTATATTCAAGGTTTGTTTCTCTTCATATGTTTTACTGGTTTACATTTGTCTCAGCAACCTGTTGAATGATTCTTCTGCTTTCAAAACAAAATGACAACAGGATGAATGCACACACTTGAAAATACAATACATGCAATGTTATGCATCATAGTGATGCAACCTCCTTTTAGTTTCATACTGCATGTCAATTGAAATCCTTACTGAAATGCACACCTTCTCAAGATTGCGCTTGACTGGCGTGTCAGGCACTCAATTACAGCTGTATTATCAAGACAATGTGTTCGTTTTGTAAAATATAGTTCCGGTCTGGTGTGGCACCCCAGTTAACGCACAACGTTGCCACAACGTTGCCACAACGTGGCGTGTTAGCAGGGACTGTCTGCGGCGCACTGGTGTGTCCCGGGCTTTAGAGTAGAGAGACAGTTCAACTGTAAGTATGAACGGCAGAAAAGGATATTGCCTTCCCTTTAAGTAGAGCGTCAGGGACAGCCTCCCTGGCTTACGGCCATACTAGCCTGAATACGCCCGATCTCGTCCGATCTCGGAAACTAAGCAGGCTCTGGCCTGGTCAGTACTTGGATGGGAGACCGCCTGGGAATACCAGGTGCTGTAAGCTTTTGCATCTTTTACACACCAGAGGGCGACAAATCACGAGTTTTAACTTTGGATACACGCAATTTCATCATTATTTCAGATTTGACTTCCCCAAATACACAGGCATACAATAGATCTTGTTCTCCAACGTAAACGGTCCCTAGTAACTAGGGTACATTCGTAAATAAATTGAGCATCATGGCTAGAAGTGACTAAATGTTGCCTAATCTTTCTCATCGAGAAATGACACAATTACAGCAACACAAAAAGGAACTCCACCGGACAAAGTTCAGTGCTCACAAGGAGCCTGATTCAACACACACGGTTCCATTCCCATTCATGCAAAGCACGAAAGTGTAAAACTTGGGAACATACTTGAGAGCAAAGATCACATTAAATCTCATTCAAGGCACGGATGTGAATGCAACGGGATGAAATTACTGAAATGATGCCTGCCCTCGAACTGTGATGATGGACTACCCGACTCGCCAATAATATTGGGTTCTGGTGTATTGAAATACAGGAGCTGCTGGATTTGTGTGTTTTCTTACCCCCTCACCATAGTTTGTCAAATGTTTATACAACTGAACTTATATTCAAGGTTTGTTTCTCTTCATATGTTTTACTGGTTTACATTTGTCTCAGCAACCTGTTGAATGATTCTTCTGCTTTCAAAACAAAATGACAACAGGATGAATGCACACACTTGAAAATACAATACATGCAATGTTATGCATCATAGTGATGCAACCTCCTTTCAGTTTCATACTGCATGTCAATTGAAATCCTTACTGAAATGCACACCTTCTCAAGATTGCGCTTGACTGGCGTGTCAGGCACTCAATTACAGCTGTTTTATCAAGACAATGTGTTCGTTTTGTAAAATATAGTTCCGGTCTGGTGTGGCACCCCAGCTAACGCACAACGTTGCCACAACGTTTCGTGTTAGCAGGGACTGTCTGCGGCGCGCTGGTGTGTCCCGGACTTTAGAGTAGAGAGACAGTTCAACTGCAAGTATGAGCGGCAGAAACGGATATTGCCTTCCCTTTAAGTAGAGCGTCAGGGACAGCTTCCCCGGCTTACGGCCATACTAGCCTGAATACGCCCGATCTCGTCCGATCTCGGAAGCTAAGCAGGCTCGGGCCTGGTCAGTACTTGGATGGGAGACCGCCTGGGAATACCAGGTGCTGTAAGCTTTTGCATCTTTTACACACCAGAGGGCGACAAATCACGAGTTTTAACTTTGGATACACGCAATTTCATCATTATTTCAGATTTGACTTCCCCAAATACACAGGCATACAATAGATCTTGTTCTCCAACGTAAACGGTCCCTAGTAACTAGGGTACATTCGTAAATAAATTGAGCATCATGGCTAGAAGTGACTAAATGTTGCCTAATCTTTCTCATCGAGAAATGACACAATTACAGCAACACAAAAAGGAACTCCACCGGACAAAGTTCAGTGTTCACAAGGAGCCTCATTCAACACACACGGTTCCATTCCCATTCATGCAAAGCACGAAAGTGTAAAACTTGGGAACATACTTGAGAGCAAAGATCACATTCAATCTCATTCAAGGCACGGATGTGAATGCAACGGGATGAAATTACTGAAATGATGCCTGCCCTCGAACTGTGATGATGGACTACCCGACTCGCCAATAATATTGGGTTCTGGTGTATTGAAATACAGGAGCTGCTGGATTTGTGTGTTTTCTTACCCCCTCACCATAGTTTGTCAAATGTTTAAACAACTGAACTTATATTCAAGGTTTGTTTCTCTTCATATGTTTTACTGGTTTACATTTGTCTCAGCAACCTGTTGAATGATTCTTCTGCTTTCAAAACAAAATGACAACAGGATGAATGCACACACTTGAAAATACAATACATGCAATGTTATGCATCATAGTGATGCAACCTCCTTTCAGTTTCATACTGCATGTCAATTGAAATCCTTACTGAAATGCACACCTTCTCAAGATTGCGCTTGACTGGCGTGTCAGGCACTCAATTACAGCTGTTTTATCAAGACAATGTGTTCGTTTTGTAAAATATAGTTCCGGTCTGGTGTGGCACCCCAGCTAACGCACAACGTTGCCACAACGTTGCCACAACGTGGCGTGTTAGCAGGGACTGTCTGCGGCGCACTGGTGTGTCCCGGGCTTTAGAGTAGAGAGACAGTTCAACTGTAAGTATGAACGGCAGAAAAGGATATTGCCTTCCCTGTAAGTAGAGCGTCAGGGACAGCCTCCCTGGCTTACGGCCATACTAGCCTGAATACGCCCGATCTCGTCCGATCTCGGAAGCTAAGCAGGCTCTGGCCTGGTCAGTACTTGGATGGGAGACCGCCTGGGAATACCAGGTGCTGTAAGCTTTTGCATCTTTTACACACCAGAGGGCGACAAATCACGAGTTTTAACTTTGGATACACGCAATTTCATCATTATTTCAGATTTGACTTCCCCAAATACACAGGCATACAATAGATCTTGTTCTCCAACGTAAACGGTCCCTAGTAACTAGGGTACATTCGTAAATAAATTGAGCATCATGGCTAGAAGTGACTAAATGTTGCCTAATCTTTCTCATCGAGAAATGACACAATTACAGCAACACAAAAAGGAACTCCACTGGACAAAGTTCAGTGCTCACAAGGAGCCTCATTCAACACACACGGTTCCATTCCCATTCATGCAAAGCACGAAAGTGTAAAACTTGGGAACATACTTGAGAGCAAAGATCACATTCAATCTCATTCAAGGCACGGATGTGAATGCAACGGGATGAAATTACTGAAATGATGCCTGCCCTCGAACTGTGATGATGGACTACCCGACTCGCCAATAATATTGGGTTCTGGTGTATTGAAATACAGGAGCTGCTGGATTTGTGTGTTTTCTTACCCCCTCACCATAGTTTGTCAAATGTTTATACAACTGAACTTATATTCAAGGTTTGTTTCTCTTCATATGTTTTACTGGTTTACATTTGTCTCAGCAACCTGTTGAATGATTCTTCTGCTTTCAAAACAAAATGACAACAGGATGAATGCACACACTTGAAAATACAATACATGCAATGTTATGCATCATAGTGATGCAACCTCCTTTCAGTTTCATACTGCATGTCAATTGAAATCCTTACTGAAATGCACACCTTCTCAAGATTGCGCTTGACTGGCGTGTCAGGCACTCAATTACAGCTGTTTTATCAAGACAATGTGTTCGTTTTGTAAAATATAGTTCCGGTCTGGTGTGGCACCCCAGCTAACGCACAACGTTGCCACAACGTTTCGTGTTAGCAGGGACTGTCTGCGGCGCGCTGGTGTGTCCCGGACTTTAGAGTAGAGAGACAGTTCAACTGCAAGTATGAGCGGCAGAAACGGATATTGCCTTCCCTTTAAGTAGAGCGTCAGGGACAGCTTCCCCGGCTTACGGCCATACTAGCCTGAATACGCCCGATCTCGTCCGATCTCGGAAGCTAAGCAGGCTCGGGCCTGGTCAGTACTTGGATGGGAGACCGCCTGGGAATACCAGGTGCTGTAAGCTTTTGCATCTTTTACACACCAGAGGGCGACAAATCACGAGTTTTAACTTTGGATACACGCAATTTCATCATTATTTCAGATTTGACTTCCCCAAATACACAGGCATACAATAGATCTTGTTCTCCAACGTAAACGGTCCCTAGTAACTAGGGTACATTCGTAAATAAATTGAGCATCATGGCTAGAAGTGACTAAATGTTGCCTAATCTTTCTCATCGAGAAATGACACAATTACAGCAACACAAAAAGGAACTCCACCGGACAAAGTTCAGTGCTCACAAGGAGCCTCATTCAACACACACGGTTCCATTCCCATTCATGCAAAGCACGAAAGTGTAAAACTTGGGAACATACTTGAGAGCAAAGATCACATTCAATCTCATTCAAGTCACGGATGTGAATGCAACGGGATGAAATTACTGAAATGATGCCTGCCCTCGAACTGTGATGATGGACTACCCGACTCGCCAATAATATTGGGTTCTGGTGTATTGAAATACAGGAGCTGCTGGATTTGTGTGTTTTCTTACCCCCTCACCATAGTTTGTCAAATGTTTAAACAACTGAACTTATATTCAAGGTTTGTTTCTCTTCACATGTTTTACTGGTTTACATTTGTCTCAGCAACCTGTTGAATGATTCTTCTGCTTTCAAAACAAAATGACAACAGGATGAATGCACACACTTGAAAATACAATACATGCAATGTTATGCATCATAGTGATGCAACCTCCTTTCAGTTTCATACTGCATGTCAATTGAAATCCTTACTGAAATGCACACCTTCTCAAGATTGCGCTTGACTGGCGTGTCAGGCACTCAATTACAGCTGTATTATCAAGACAATGTGTTCGTTTTGTAAAATATAGTTCCGGTCTGGTGTGGCACCCCAGTTAACGCACAACGTTGCCACAACGTTTCGTGTTAGCAGGGACTGTCTGCGGCGCGCTGGTGTGTCCCGGACTTTAGAGTAGAGAGACAGTTCAACTGCAAGTATGAGCGGCAGAAACGGATATTGCCTTCCCTTTAAGTAGAGCATCAGGGACAGCTTCCCCGGCTTACGGCCATACTAGCCTGAATACGCCCGATCTCGTCCGATCTCGGAAGCTAAGCAGGCTCCGGCCTGGTCAGTACTTGGATGGGAGACCGCCTGGGAATACCAGGTGCTGTAAGCTTTTGCATCTTTTACACACCAGAGGGCGACAAATCACGAGTTTTAACTTTGGATACACGCAATTTCATCATTATTTCAGATTTGACTTCCCCAAATACACAGGCATACAATAGATCTTGTTCTCCAACGTAAACGGTCCCTAGTAACTAGGGTACATTCGTAAATAAATTGAGCATCATGGCTAGAAGTGACTAAATGTTGCCTAATCTTTCTCATCGAGAAATGACACAATTACAGCAACACAAAAAGGAACTCCACCGGACAAAGTTCAGTGCTCACAAGGAGCCTCATTCAACACACACGGTTCCATTCCCATTCATGCAAAGCACGAAAGTGTAAAACTTGGGAACATACTTGAGAGCAAAGATCACATTCAATCTCATTCAAGGCACGGATGTGAATGCAACGGGATGAAATTACTGAAATGATGCCTGCCCTCGAACTGTGATGATGGACTACCCGACTCGCCAATAATATTGGGTTCTGGTGTATTGAAATACAGGAGCTGCTGGATTTGTGTGTTTTCTTACCCCCTCACCATAGTTTGTCAAATGTTTAAACAACTGAACTTATATTCAAGGTTTGTTTCTCTTCACATGTTTTACTGGTTTACATTTGTCTCAGCAACCTGTTGAATGATTCTTCTGCTTTCAAAACAAAATGACAACAGGATGAATGCACACACTTGAAAATACAATACATGCAATGTTATGCATCATAGTGATGCAACCTCCTTTCAGTTTCATACTGCATGTCAATTGAAATCCTTACTGAAATGCACACCTTCTCAAGATTGCGCTTGACTGGCGTGTCAGGCACTCAATTACAGCTGTATTATCAAGACAATGTGTTCGTTTTGTAAAATATAGTTCCGGTCTGGTGTGGCACCCCAGTTAACGCACAACGTTGCCACAACGTTTCGTGTTAGCAGGGACTGTCTGCGGCGCGCTGGTGTGTCCCGGACTTTAGAGTAGAGAGACAGTTCAACTGCAAGTATGAGCGGCAGAAACGGATATTGCCTTCCCTTTAAGTAGAGCATCAGGGACAGCTTCCCCGGCTTACGGCCATACTAGCCTGAATACGCCCGATCTCGTCCGATCTCGGAAGCTAAGCAGGCTCCGGCCTGGTCAGTACTTGGATGGGAGACCGCCTGGGAATACCAGGTGCTGTAAGCTTTTGCATCTTTTACACACCAGAGGGCGACAAATCACGAGTTTTAACTTTGGATACACGCAATTTCATCATTATTTCAGATTTGACTTCCCCAAATACACAGGCATACAATAGATCTTGTTCTCCAACGTAAACGGTCCCTAGTAACTAGGGTACATTCGTAAATAAATTGAGCATCATGGCTAGAAGTGACTAAATGTTGCCTAATCTTTCTCATCGAGAAATGACACAATTACAGCAACACAAAAAGGAACTCCACCGGACAAAGTTCAGTGCTCACAAGGAGCCTCATTCAACACACACGGTTCCATTCCCATTCATGCAAAGCACGAAAGTGTAAAACTTGGGAACATACTTGAGAGCAAAGATCACATTCAATCTCATTCAAGGCACGGATGTGAATGCAACGGGATGAAATTACTGAAATGATGCCTGCCCTCGAACTGTGATGATGGACTACCCGACTCGCCAATAATATTGGGTTCTGGTGTATTGAAATACAGGAGCTGCTGGATTTGTGTGTTTTCTTACCCCCTCACCATAGTTTGTCAAATGTTTAAACAACTGAACTTATATTCAAGGTTTGTTTCTCTTCATATGTTTTACTGGTTTACATTTGTCTCAGCAACCTGTTGAATGATTCTTCTGCTTTCAAAACAAAATGACAACAGGATGAATGCACACACTTGAAAATACAATACATGCAATGTTATGCATCATAGTGATGCAACCTCCTTTCAGTTTCATACTGCATGTCAATTGAAATCCTTACTGAAATGCACACCTTCTCAAGATTGCGCTTGACGGGCGTGTCAGGCACTCAATTACAGCTGTTTTATCAAGACAATGTGTTCGTTTTGTAATATATAGTTCCGGTCTGGTGTGGCACCCCAGCTAACGCACAACGTTTCCACAATGTTGCCACAACGTGGCGTGTTAGCAGGGACTGTCTGCGGCGCGCTGGTGTGTCCCGGGCTTTAGAGTAGAGAGACAGTTCAACTGTAAGTATGAACGGCAGAAACGGATATTGCCTTCCCTTTAAGTAGAGCGTCAGGGACAGCCTCACTGGCTTACGGCCATACTAGCCTGAATACGCCCGATCTCGTCCGATCTCGGAAGCTAAGCAGGCTCGGGCCTGGTCAGTACTTGGATGGGAGACCGCCTGGGAATACCTGGTGCTGTAAGCTTTTGCATCTTTTACACACCAGAGGGCGACAAATCACGAGTTTTAACTTTGGATACACGCAATTTCATCATTATTTCAGATTTGACTTCCCCAAATACACAGGCATACAATAGATCTTGTTCTCCAACGTAAACGGTCCCTAGTAACTAGGGTACATTCGTAAATAAATTGAGCATCATGGCTAGAAGTGACTAAATGTTGCCTAATCTTTCTCATCGAGAAATGACACAATTACAGCAACACAAAAAGGAACTCCACCGGACAAAGTTCAGTGCTCACAAGGAGCCTCATTCAACACACACGGTTCCATTCCCATTCATGCAAAGCACGAAAGTGTAAAACTTGGGAACATACTTGAGAGCAAAGATCACATTCAATCTCATTCAAGGCACGGATGTGAATGCAACGGGATGAAATTACTGAAATGATGCCTGCCCTCGAACTGTGATGATGGACTACCCGACTCGCCAATAATATTGGGTTCTGGTGTATTGAAATACAGGAGCTGCTGGATTTGTGTGTTTTCTTACCCCCTCACCATAGTTTGTCAAATGTTTAAACAACTGAACTTATATTCAAGGTTTGTTTCTCTTCATATGTTTTACTGGTTTACATTTGTCTCAGCAACCTGTTGAATGATTCTTCTGCTTTCAAAACAAAATGACAACAGGATGAATGCACACACTTGAAAATACAATACATGCAATGTTATGCATCATAGTGATGCAACCTCCTTTCAGTTTCATACTGCATGTCAATTGAAATCCTTACTGAAATGCACACCTTCTCAAGATTGCGCTTGACGGGCGTGTCAGGCACTCAATTACAGCTGTTTTATCAAGACAATGTGTTCGTTTTGTAATATATAGTTCCGGTCTGGTGTGGCACCCCAGCTAACGCACAACGTTTCCACAATGTTGCCACAACGTGGCGTGTTAGCAGGGACTGTCTGCGGCGCGCTGGTGTGTCCCGGACTTTAGAGTAGAGAGACAGTTCAACTGCAAGTATGAGCGGCAGAAACGGATATTGCCTTCCCTTTAAGTAGAGCGTCAGGGACAGCTTCCCTGGCTTACGGCCATACTAGCCTGAATACGCCCGATCTCGTCCGATCTCGGAAGCTAAGCAGGCTCGGGCCTGGTCAGTACTTGGATGGGAGACCGCCTGGGAATACCAGGTGCTGTAAGCTTTTGCATCTTTTACACACCAGAGGGCGACAAATCACGAGTTTTAACTTTGGATACACGCAATTTCATCATTATTTCAGATTTGACTTCCCCAAATACACAGGCATACAATAGATCTTGTTCTCCAACGTAAACGGTCCCTAGTAACTAGGGTACATTCGTAAATAAATTGAGCATCATGGCTAGAAGTGACTAAATGTTGCCTAATCTTTCTCATCGAGAAATGACACAATTACAGCAACACAAAAAGGAACTCCACCGGACAAAGTTCAGTGCTCACAAGGAGCCTCATTCAACACACACGGTTCCATTCCCATTCATGCAAAGCACGAAAGTGTAAAACTTGGGAACATACTTGAGAGCAAAGATCACATTCAATCTCATTCAAGGCACGGATGTGAATGCAACGGGATGAAATTACTGAAATGATGCCTGCCCTCGAACTGTGATGATGGACTTACCGACTCGCCAATAATATTGGGTTCTGGTGTATTGAAATACAGGAGCTGCTGGATTTGTGTGTTTTCTTACCCCCTCACCATAGTTTGTCAAATGTTTAAACAACTGAACTTATATTCAAGGTATGTTTCTCTTCATATGTTTTACTGGTTTACATTTGTCTCAGCAACCTGTTGAATGATTCTTCTGCTTTCAAAACAAAATGACAACAGGATGAATGCACACACTTGAAAATACAATACATGCAATGTTATGCATCATAGTGATGCAACCTCCTTTCAGTTTCATACTGCATGTCAATTGAAATCCTTACTGAAATGCACACCTTCTCAAGATTGCGCTTGACTGGCGTGTCAGGCACGCAATTACAGCTGTTTTATCAAGACAATGTGTTCGTTTTGTAATATATAGTTCCGGTCTGGTGTGGCACCCCAGCTAACGCACAACGTTGCCACAATGTTGCCACAACGTGGCATGTAAGAAGGGACTGGCTGCAGCGCGCTGGTGTGTCCCGGGCTTTAGAGTAGAGAGACAGTTCAACTGCAAGTATGAGCGGCAGAAACGGATATTGCCTTCCCTTTAAGTAGAGCGTCAGGGACAGCTTCCCTGGCTTACGGCCATACTAGCCTGAATACGCCCGATCTCGGAAGCTAAGCAGGCTCGGGCCTGGTCAGTACTTGGATGGGAGACCGCCTGGGAATACCAGGTGCTGTAAGCTTTTGCATCTTTTACACACCAGAGGGCGACAAATCACGAGTTTTAACTTTGGATACACGCAATTTCATCATTATTTCAGATTTGACTTCCCCAAATACACAGGCATACAATAGATCTTGTTCTCCAACGTAAACGGTCCCTAGTAACTAGGGTACATTCGTAAATAAATTGAGCATCATGGCTAGAAGTGACTAAATGTTGCCTAATCTTTCTCATCGAGAAATGACACAATTACAGCAACACAAAAAGGAACTCCACCGGACAAAGTTCAGTGCTCACAAGGAGCCTCATTCAACACACACGGTTCCATTCCCATTCATGCAAAGCACGAAAGTGTAAAACTTGGGAACATACTTGAGAGCAAAGATCACATTCAATCTCATTCAAGGCACGGATGTGAATGCAACGGGATGAAATTACTGAAATGATGCCTGCCCTCGAACTGTGATGATGGACTACCCGACTCGCCAATAATATTGGGTTCTGGTGTATTGAAATACAGGAGCTGCTGGATTTGTGTGTTTTCTTACCCCCTCACCATAGTTTGTCAAATGTTTAAACAACTGAACTTATATTCAAGGTTTGTTTCTCTTCATATGTTTTACTGGTTTACATTTGTCTCAGCAACCTGTTGAATGATTCTTCTGCTTTCAAAACAAAATGACAACAGGATGAATGCACACACTTGAAAATACAATACATGCAATGTTATGCATCATAGTGATGCAACCTCCTTTCAGTTTCATACTGCATGTCAATTGAAATCCTTACTGAAATGCACACCTTCTCAAGATTGCGCTTGACTGGCGTGTCAGGCACTCAATTACAGCTGTTTTATCAAGAGAATGTGTTCGTTTTGTAATATATAGTTCCGGTCTGGTGTGGCACCCCAGCTAACGCACAACGTTGCCACAATGTTGCCACAACGTGGCGTGTTAGCAGGGACTGTCTGCGGCGCGCTGGTGTGTCCCGGGCTTTAGAGTAGAGAGACAGTTCAACTGCAAGTATGAACGGCAGAAACGGATATTGCCTTCCCTTTAAGTAGAGCGTCAGGGACAGCATCCCTGGCTTACGGCCATACTAGCCTGAATACGCCCGATCTCGTCCGATCTCGGAAGCTAAGCAGGCTCGGGCCTGGTCAGTACTTGGATGGGAGACCGCCTGGGAATACCAGGTGCTGTAAGCTATTGCATCTTTTACACACCAGAGGGCGACAGATCACGAGTTTTAACTTTGGATACACGCAATTTCATCATTATTTCAGATTTGACTTCCCCAAATACACAGGCATACAATAGATCTTGTTCTCCAACGTAAACGGTCCCTAGTAACTAGGGTACATTCGTAAATAAATTGAGCATCATGGCTAGAAGTGACTAAATGTTGCCTAATCTTTCTCATCGAGAAATGACACAATTACAGCAACACAAAAAGGAACTCCACCGGACAATGTTCAGTGCTCACAAGGAGCTTCATTCAACACACACGGTTCCATTCCCATTCATGCAAAGCACGAAAGTGTAAAACTTGGGAACATACTTGAGAGCAAAGATCACATTCAATCTCATTCAAGGCACGGATGTGAATGCAACGGGATGAAATTACTGAAATGATGCCTGCCCTCGAACTGTGATGATGGACTACCCGACTCGCCAATAATATTGGGTTCTGGTGTATTGAAATACAGGAGCTGCTGGATTTGTGTGTTTTCTTACCCCCTCACCATAGTTTGTCAAATGTTTAAACAACTGAACTTATATTCAAGGTTTGTTTCTCTTCATATGTTTTACTGGTTTACATTTGTCTCAGCAACCTGTTGAATGATTCTTCTGCTTTCAAAACAAAATGACAACAGGATGAATGCACACACTTGAAAATACAATACATGCAATGTTATGCATCATAGTGATGCAACCTCCTTTCAGTTTCATACTGCATGTCAATTGAAATCCTTACTGAAATGCACACCTTCTCAAGATTGCGCTTGACTGGCGTGTCAGGCACTCAATTACAGCTGTTTTATCAAGACAATGTGTTCGTTTTGTAATATATAGTTCCGGTCTGGTGTGGCACCCCAGCTAACGCACAACGTTGCCACAACGTTTCGTGTTAGCAGGGACTGTCTGCGGCGCGCTGGTGTGTCCCGGACTTTAGAGTAGAGAGACAGTTCAATTGCAAGTATGAGCGGAAGAAACGGATATTGCCTTCCCTTTAAGTAGAGCGTCAGGGACAGTCTCCCTGGCTTACGGCCATACTAGCCTGAATACGCCCGATCTCGTCCGATCTCGGAAGCTAAGCAGGCTCGGGCCTGGTCAGTACTTGGATGGGAGACCGCCTGGGAATACCAGGTGCTGTAAGCTTTTGCATCTTTTACACACCAGAGGGCGACAAATCACGAGTTTTAACTTTGTATACACGCAATTTCATCATTATTTCAGATTTGACTTCCCCAAATACACAGGCATAGAATAGATCTTGTTCTCCAACGTAAACGGTCCCTAGTAACTAGTGTACATTCGTAAATAAATTGAGCATCATGGCTAGAAGTGACTAAATGTTGCCTAATCTTTCTCATCGAGAAATGACACAATTACAGCAACACAAAAAGGAACTCCACCGGACAAAGTTCAGTGCTCACAAGGAGCCTCATTCAACACACACGGTTCCATTCCCATTCATGCAAAGCACGAAAGTGTAAAACTTGGGAAAATACTTGAGAGCAAAGATCACATTCAATCTCATTCAAGGCACGGATGTGAATGCAACGGGATGAAATTACTGAAATGATGCCTGCCCTCGAACTGTGATGATGGACTACCCGACTCGCCAATAATATTGGGTTCTGGTGTATTGAAATACAGGAGCTGCTGGATTTGTGTGTTTTCTTACCCCCTCACCATAGTTTGTCAAATGTTTAAACAACTGAACTTATATTCAAGGTTTGTTTCTCTTCATATGTTTTACTGGTTTACATTTGTCTCAGCAACCTGTTGAATGATTCTTCTGCTTTCAAAACAAAATGACAACAGGATGAATGCACACACTTGAAAATACAATACATGCAATGTTATGCATCATAGTGATGCAACCTCCTTTCAGTTTCATACTGCATGTCAATTGAAATCCTTACTGAAATGCACACCTTCTCAAGATTGCGCTTGACTGGCGTGTCAGGCACTCAATTACAGCTGTTTTATCAAGAGAATGTGTTCGTTTTGTAATATATAGTTCCGGTCTGGTGTGGCACCCCAGCTAACGCACAACGTTGCCACAACGTTTCGTGTTAGCAGGGACTGTCTGCGGCGCGCTGGTGTGTCCCGGACTTTAGAGTAGAGAGACAGTTCAACTGTAAGTATGAACGGCAGAAACGGATATTGCCTTCCCTTTAAGTAGAGCGTCAGGGACAGCCTCCCTGGCTTACGGCCATACTAGCCTGAATACGCCCGATCTCGTCCGATCTCGGAAGCTAAGCAGGCTCGGGCCTGGTCAGTACTTGGATGGGAGACCGCCTGGGAATACCAGGTGCTGTAAGCTTTTGCATCTTTTACACACCAGAGGGCGACAAATCACAAGTTTTAACTTTGGATACACGCAATTTCATCATTATTTCAGATTTGACTTCCCCAAATACACAGGCATACAATAGATCTTGTTCTCCAACGTAAACGGTCCCTAGTAACTAGGGTACATTCGTAAATAAATTGAGCATCATGGCTAGAAGTGACTAAATGTTGCCTAATCTTTCTCATCGAGAAATGACACAATTACAGCAACACAAAAAGGAACTCCACCGGACAAAGTTCAGTGCTCACAAGGAGCTTCATTCAACACACACGGTTCCATTCCCATTCATGCAAAGCACGAAAGTGTAAAACTTGGGAACATACTTGAGAGCAAAGATCACATTCAATCTCATTCAAGGCACGGATGTGAATGCAACGGGATGAAATTACTGAAATGATGCCTGCCCTCGAACTGTGATGATGGACTACCCGACTCGCCAATAATATTGGGTTCTGGTGTATTGAAATACAGGAGCTGCTGGATTTGTGTGTTTTCTTACCCCCTCACCATAGTTTGTCAAATGTTTAAACAACTGAACTTATATTCAAGGTTTGTTTCTCTTCATATGTTTTACTGGTTTACATTTGTCTCAGCAACCTCAGCAAAAATGATTCTTCTACTTTCAAAACAAAATGACAACAGGATGAATGCACACACTTGAAAATACAATACATGCAATGTTATGCATCATAGTGATGCAACCTCCTTTCAGTTTCATACTGCATGTCAATTGAAATCCTTACTGAAATGCACACCTTCTCAAGATTGCGCTTGACTGGCGTGTCAGGCACTCAATTACAGCTGTTTTATCAAGACAATGTGTTCGTTTTGTAATATATAGTTCCGGTCTGGTGTGGCACCCCAGCTAACGCACAACGTTGCCACAATGTTGCCACAACGTGGCGTGTTAGCAGGGACTGTCTGCGGTGCGCTGGTGTGTCCCGGGCTTTAGAGTAGAGAGACAGTTCAACTGTAAGTATGAACGGCAGAAACGGATATTGCCTTCCCTTTAAGTAGAGCGTCAGGGACAGCCTCCCTGGCTTACGGCCATACTAGCCTGAATACGCCCGATCTCGTCCGATCTCGGAAGCTAAGCAGGCTCGGGCCTGGTCAGTACTTGGATGGGAGACCGACTGGGAATACGAGGTGCTGTAAGCTTTTTCATCTTTTACACACCAGAGGGCGACAAATCACGAGTTTTAACTTTGGATACACGCAATTTCATCATTATTTCAGATTTGACTTCCCCAAATACACAGGCATACAATAGATCTTGTTCTCCAACGTAAACGGTCCCTAGTAACTAGGGTACATTCATAAATAAATTGAGCATCATGGCTAGAAGTGACTAAATGTTGCCTAATCTTTCTCATCGAGAAATGACACAATTACAGCAACACAAAAAGGAACTCCACCGGACAAAGTTCAGTGCTCACAAGGAGCCTCATTCAACACACATGGTTCCATTCCCATTCATGCAAAGCACGAAAGTGTAAAACTTGGGAACATACTTGAGAGCAAAGATCACATTCAATCTCATTCAAGGCACGGATGTGAATGCAACGGGATGAAATTACTGAAATGATGCCTGCCCTCGAACTGTGATGATGGACTACCCGACTCGCCAATAATATTGGGTTCTGGTGTATTGAAATACAGGAGCTGCTGGATTTGTGTGTTTTCTTACCCCCTCACCATAGTTTGTCAAATGTTTAAACAACTGAACTTATATTCAAGGTTTGTTTCTCTTCATATGTTTTACTGGTTTACATTTGTCTCAGCAACCTGTTGAATGATTCTTCTGCTTTCAAAACAAAATGACAACAGGATGAATGCACACACTTGAAAATACAATACATGCAATGTTATGCATCATAGTGATGCAACCTCCTTTCAGTTTCATACTGCATGTCAATTGAAATCCTTACTGAAATGCACACCTTCTCAAGATTGCGCTTGACTGGCGTGTCAGGCACTCAATTACAGCTGTTTTATCAAGACAATGTGTTCGTTTTGTAATATATAGTTCCGGTCTGGTGTGGCACCCCAGCTAACGCACAACGTTGCCACAACGTTTCGTGTTAGCAGGGACTGTCTGCGGCGCGCTGGTGTGTCCCGGACTTTAGAGTAGAGAGACAGTTCAACTGCAAGTATGAGCGGCAGAAACGGATATTGCCTTCCCTTTAAGTAGAGCGTCAGGGACAGCTTCCCTGGCTTACGGCCATACTAGCCTGAATACGCCCGATCTCGTCCGATCTCGGAAGCTAAGCAGGCTCGGGCCTGGTCAGTACTTGGATGGGAGACCGCCTGGGAATACCAGGTGCTGTAAGCTTTTGCATCTTTTACACACCAGAGGGCGACAAATCACGAGTTTTAACTTTGGATACACGCAATTTCATCATTATTTTAGATTTGACTTCCCCGAATACACAGGCATACAATAGATCTTGTTCTCCAACGTAAACGGTCCCTAGTAACTAGGGTACATTCGTAAATAAATTGAGCATCATGGCTAGAAGTGACTAAATGTTGCCTAATCTTTCTCATCGAGAAATTACACAATTACAGCAACACAAAAAGGAACTCCACCGGACAAAGTTCAGTGCTCACAAGGAGCCTCATTCAACACACACGGTTCCATTCCCATTCATGCAAAGCACGAAAGTGTAAAACTTGGGAACATACTTGAGAGCAAAGATCACATTCAATCTCATTCAAGGCACGGATGTGAATGCAACGGGATGAAATTACTGAAATGATGCCTGCCCTCGAACTGTGATGATGGACTACCAGACTCGCCAATAATATTGGGTTCTGGTGTATTGAAATACAGGAGCTGCTGGATTTGTGTGTTTTCTTACCCCCTCACCATAGTTTGTCAAATGTTTAAACAACTGAACTTATATTCAAGGTTTGTTTCTCTTCATATGTTTTACTGGTTTACATTTGTCTCAGCAACCTGTTGAATGATTCTTCTGCTTTCAAAACAAAATGACAACAGGATGAATGCACACACTTGAAAATATAATACATGCAATGTTATGCATCATAGTGATGCAACCTCCTTTCAGTTTCATACTGCATGTCAATTGAAATCCTTACTGAAATGCACACCTTCTCAAGATTGCGCTTGACTGGCGTGTCAGGCACTCAATTACAGCTGTTTTATCAAGACAATGTGTTCGTTTTGTAAAATATAGTTCCGGTCTGGTGTGGCACCCCAGCTAACGCACAACGTTGCCACAACGTTGCCACAAAGTTTCGTGTTAGCAGGGACTGTCTGCGGCGCGCTGGTGTGTCCCGGACTTTAGAGTAGAGAGACAGTTCATTTGCAAGTATGAGCGGCAGAAACGGATATTGCCTTCCCTTTAAGTAGAGCGTCAGGGACAGCCTCCCTGGCTTACGGCCATACTAGCCTGAATACGCCCGATCTCGGAAGCTAAGCAGGCTCGGGCCTGGTCAGTACTTGAATGGGAGACCGCCTGGGAATACCAGGTGCTGTAAGCTTTTGCATCTTTTACACACCAGAGCGCGACAAATCACGAGTTTTAACTTTGGATACACGCAATTTCATCATTATTTCAGATTTGACTTCCCCAAATACACAGGCATACAATAGATCTTGTTCTCCAACGTAAACGGTCCCTAGTAACTAGGGTACATTCGTAAATAAATTGAGCATCATGGCTAGAAGTGACTAAATGTTGCCTAATCTTTCTCATCGAGAAATGACACAATTACAGCAACACAAAAAGGAACTCCACCGGACAAAGATCAGTGCTCACAAGGAGCCTCATTCAACACACACGGTTCCATTCCCATTCATGCAAAGCACGAAAGTGTAAAACTTGGGAACATACTTGAGAGCAAAGATCACATTCAATCTCATTCAAGGCACGGATGTGAATGCAACGGGATGAAATTACTGAAATGATGCCTGCCCTCGAACTGTGATGATGGACTACCCGACTCGCCAATAATATTGGGTTCTGGTGTATTGAAATACAGGAGCTGCTGGATTTGTGTGTTTTCTTACCCCCTCACCATAGTTTGTCAAATGTTTAAACAACTGAACTTATATTCAAGGTTTGTTTCTCTTCATATGTTTTACTGGTTTACATTTGTCTCAGCAACCTCAGCAAAAATGATTCTTCTACTTTCAAAACAAAATGACAACAGGATGAATGCACACACTTGAAAATACAATACATGCAATGTTATGCATCATAGTGATGCAACCTCCTTTCAGTTTCATACTGCATGTCAATTGAAATCCTTACTGAAATGCACACCTTCTCAAGATTGCGCTTGACTGGCGTGTCAGGCACTCAATTACAGCTGTTTTATCAAGACAATGTGTTCGTTTTGTAATATATAGTTCCGGTCTGGTGTGGCACCCCAGCTAACGCACAACGTTGCCACAACGTTTCGTGTTAGCAGGGACTGTCTGCGGCGCGCTGGTGTGTCCCGGACTTTAGAGTAGAGAGACAGTTCAACTGCAAGTATGAGCGGCAGAAACGGATATTGCCTTCCCTTTAAGTAGAGCGTCAGGGACAGCCTCCCTGGCTTACGGCCATACTAGCCTGAATACGCCTGATCTCGTCCGATCTCGGAAGCTAAGCAGGCTCGGGCCTGGTCAGTACTTGGATGGGAGACCGCCTGGGAATACCAGGTGCTGTAAGCTTTTGCATCTTTTACACACCAGAGGGCGACAAATCACGAGTTTTAACTTTGGATACACGCAATTTCATCATTATTTCAGATTTGACTTCCCCAAATACACAGGCATACAATAGATCTTGTTCTCCAACGTAAACGGTCCCTAGTAACTAGGGTACATTCGTAAATAAATTGAGCATCATGGCTAGAAGTGACTAAATGTTGCCTAATCTTTCTCATCGAGAAATGACACAATTACAGCAACACAAAAAGGAACTCCACCGGACAAAGTTCAGTGCTCACAAGGAGCCTCATTCACCACACACGGTTCCATTCCCATTCATGCAAAGCACGAAAGTGTAAAACTTGGGAACATACTTGAGAGCAAAGATCACATTCAATCTCATTCAAGGCACGGATGTGAATGCAACGGGATGAAATTACTGAAATGATGCCTGCCCTCGAACTGTGATGATGGACTACCCGACTCGCCAATAATATTGGGTTCTGGTGTATTGAAATACAGGAGCTGCTGGATTTGTGTGTTTTCTTACCCCCTCACCATAGTTTGTCAAATGTTTAAACAACTGAACTTATATTCAAGGTTTGTTTCTCTTCATATGTTTTACTGGTTTACATTTGTCTCAGCAACCTGTTGAATGATTCTTCTGCTTTCAAAACAAAATGACAACAGGATGAATGCACACACTTGAAAATACAATACATGCAATGTTATGCATCATAGTGATGCAACCTCCTTTCAGTTTCATACTGCATGTCAATTGAAATCCTTACTGAAATGCACACCTTCTCAAGATTGCGCTTGACTGGCGTGTCAGGCACTCAATTACAGCTGTATTATCAAGACAATGTGTTCGTTTTGTAAAATATAGTTCCGGTCTGGTGTGGCACCCCAGCTAACGCACAACGTTGCCACAACGTTTCGTGTTAGCAGGGACTGTCTGCAGCGTGCTGGTGTGTCCAGGACTTTAGAGTAGAGAGACAGTTCAACTGCAAGTATGAGCGGCAGAAACGGATATTGCCTTCCCTTTAAGTAGAGGGTCAAGGACAGCCTCCCTGGCTTACGGCCATACTAGCCTGAATACGCCCGATCTCATCCGATCTCGGAAGCTAAGCAGGCTCGGGCCTGGTTAGTACTTGGATGGGAGACCGCCTGGGAATACCAGGTGCTGTAAGCTTTTGCATCTTTTACACACCAGAGGGCGACAAATCACGAGTTTTAACTTTGGATACACGCAATTTCATCATTATTTCAGATTTGACTTCCCCAAATACACAGGCATACAATAGATCTTGTTCTCCAACGTAAACGGTCCCTAGTAACTAGGGTACATTCGTAAATAAATTGAGCATCATGGCTAGAAGTGACTAAATGTTGCCTAATCTGTCTCATCGAGAAATGACACAATTACAGCAACACAAAAAGGAACTCCACCGGACAAAGTTCAGTGCTCACAAGGAGCCTCATTCAACACACACGGTTCCATTCCCATTCATGCAAAGCACGAAAGTGTAAAACTTGGGAACATACTTGAGAGCAAAGATCACATTCAATCTCAATCAAGGCACGGATGTGAATGCAACGGGATGAAATTACTGAAATGATGCCTGCCCTCGAACTGTGATGATGGACTACCCGACTCGCCAATAATATTGGCTTCTGGTGTATTGAAATACAGGAGCTGCTGGATTTGTGTGTTTTCTTACCCCCTCACCATAGTTTGTCAAATGTTTAAACAACTGAACTTATATTCAAGGTTTGTTTCTCTTCATATGTTTTACTGGTTTACATTTGTCTCAGCAACCTGTTGAATGATTCTTCTGCTTTCAAAACAAAATGACAACAGGATGAATGCACACACTTGAAAATATAATACATGCAATGTTATGCATCATAGTGATGCAACCTCCTTTCAGTTTCATACTGCATGTCAATTGAAATCCTTACTGAAATGCACACCTTCTCAAGATTGCGCTTGACTGGCGTGTCAGGCACTCAATTACAGCTGTTTTATCAAGACAATGTGTTCGTTTTGTAAAATATAGTTCCGGTCTGGTGTGGCACCCCAGCTAACGCACAACGTTGCCACAATGTTGCCACAACGTGGCGTGTTAGCAGGGACTGTCTGCGGCACGCTGGTGTGTCCCGGGCTTTAGAGTAGAGAGACAGTTCAACTGTAAGTATGAACGGCAGAAACGGATATTGCCTTCCCTTTAAGTAGAGCGTCAGGGACAGCCTCCCTGGCTTACGGCCATACTAGCCTGAATACGCCCGATCTCGACCGATCTCGGAAGCCAAGCAGGCTCGGGCCTGGTCAGTACTTGGATGGGAGACCGCCTGGGAATACCAGGTGCTGTAAGCTTTTGCATCTTTTACACACCAGAGCGCGACAAATCACGAGTTTTAACTTTGGATACACGCAATTTCATCATTATTTCAGATTTTACTTCCCCAAATACACAGGCATACAATAGATCTTGTTCTCCAACGTAAACGGTCCCTAGTAACTAGGGTACATTCGTAAATAAATTGAGCATCATGGCTAGAAGTGACTAAATGTTGCCTAATCTTTCTCATCGAGAAATGACACAATTACAGCAACACAAAAAGGAACTCCACCGGACAAAGTTCAGTGCTCACAAGGAGCCTCATTCAACACACACGGTTCCATTCCCATTCATGCAAAGCACGAAAGTGTAAAACTTGGGAACATACTTGAGAGCAAAGATCACATTCAATCTCATTCAAGGCACGGATGTGAATGCAACGGGATGAAATTACTGAAATGATGCCTGCCCTCGAACTGTGATGATGGACTACCCGACTCGCCAATAATATTGGGTTCTGGTGTATTGAAATACAGGAGCTGCTGGATTTGTGTGTTTTCTTACCCCCTCACCATAGTTTGTCAAATGTTTAAACAACTGAACTTATATTCAAGGTTTGTTTCTCTTCATATGTTTTACTGGTTTACATTTGTCTCAGCAACCTGTTGAATGATTCTTCTGCTTTCAAAACAAAATGACAACAGGATGAATGCACACACTTGAAAATACAATACATGCAATGTTATGCATCATAGTGATGCAACCTCCTTTCAGTTTCATACTGCATGTCAATTGAAATCCTTACTGAAATGCACACCTTCTCAAGATTGCGCTTGACTGGCGTGTCAGGCACTCAATTACAGCTGTTTTATCAAGACAATGTGTTCGTTTTGTAATATATAGTTCCGGTCTGGTGTGGCACCCCAGCTAACGCACAACGTTGCCACAATGTTGCCACAACGTGGTGTGTTAGCAGGGACTGTCTGCGGCGCGCTGGTGTGTCCCGGGCTTTAGAGTAGAGAGACAGTTCAACTGTAAGTATGAACGGCAGAAACGGATATTGCCTTCCCTTTAAGTAGAGCGTCAGGGACAGCCTCCCTGGCTTACGGCCTACTAGCCTGAATACGCCCGATCTCGTCCGATCTCGGAAGCTAAGCAGGCTCGGGCCTGGTCAGTACTTGGATGGGAGACCGCCTGGGAATACCAGGTGCTGCAAGCTTTTGCATCTTTTACACACCAGAGGGCGACAAATCACGATTTTTAACTTTGGATACACGCAATTTCATCATTATTTCAGATTTGACTTCCCCAAATACACAGGCATACAATAGATCTTGTTCTCCAACGTAAACGGTCCCTAGTAACTAGGGTACATTCGTAAATAAATTGAGCATCATGGCTAGAAGTGACTAAATGTTGCCTAATCTTTCTCATCGAGAAATGACACAATTACAGCAACACAAAAAGGAACTCCACCGGACAAAGTTCACTGCTCACAAGGAGCCTCATTCAACACACACGGTTCCATTCCCATTCATGCAAAGCACGAAAGTGTAAAACTTGGGAACATACTTGAGAGCAAAGATCACATTCAATCTCATTCAAGGCACGGATGTGAATGCAACGGGATGAAATTACTGAAATGATGCCTGCCCTCGAACTGTGATGATGGACTACCCGACTCGCCAATAATATTGGGTTCTGGTGTATTGAAATACAGGAGCTGCTGGATTTGTGTGTTTTCTTACCCCCTCACCATAGTTTGTCAAATGTTTAAACAACTGAACTTATATTCAAGGTTTGTTTCTCTTCATATGTTTTACTGGTTTACATTTGTCTCAGCAACCTGTTGAATGATTCTTCTGCTTTCAAAACAAAATGACAACAGGATGAATGCACACACTTGAAAATACAATACATGCAATGTTATGCATCATAGTGATGCAACCTCCTTTCAGTTTCATACTGCATGTCAATTGAAATCCTTACTGAAATGCACACCTTCTCAAGATTGCGCTTGACTGGCGTGTCAGGCACTCAATTACAGCTGTTTTATCAAGACAATGTGTTCGTTTTGTAATATATAGTTCCGGTCTGGTGTGGCACCCCAGCTAACGCACAACGTTGCCACAACGTTTCGTGTTAGCAGGGACTGTCTGCAGCGTGCTGGTGTGTCCCGGACTTTAGAGTAGAGAGACAGTTCAACTGCAAGTATGAGCGGCAGAAACGGATATTGCCTTCCCTTTAAGTAGAGGGTCAAGGACAGCCTCCCTGGCTTACGGCCATACTAGCCTGAATACGCCCGATCTCGTCCGATCTCGGAAGCTAAGCAGGCTCGGGCCTGGTCAGTACTTGGATGGGAGACCGCCTGGGAATACCAGGTGCTGTAAGATTTTGCATCTTTTACACACCAGAGGGCGACAAATCACGAGTTTTAACTTTGGATACACGCAATTTCATCATTATTTCAGATTTGACTTCCCCAAATACACAGGCATACAATAGATCTTGTTCTCCAACGTAAACGGTCCCTAGTAACTAGGGTACATTCGTAAATAAATTGAGCATCATGGCTAGAAGTGACTAAATGTTGCCTAATCTTTCTCATCGAGAAATGACACAATTACAGCAACACAAAAAGGAACTCCACCGGACAAAGTTCAGTGCTCACAAGGAGCCTCATTCAACACACACGGTTCCATTCCCATTCATGCAAAGCACGAAAGTGTAAAACTTGGGAACATACTTGAGAGCAAAGATCATATTCAATCTCATTCAAGGCACGGATGTGAATGCAACGGGATGAAATTACTGAAATGATGCCTGCTCTCGAACTGTGATGATGGACTACCCGACTCGCCAATAATATTGGGTTCTGGTGTATTGAAATACAGGAGCTGCTGGATTTGTGTGTTTTCTTACCCCCTCACCATAGTTTGTCAAATGTTTAAACAACTGAACTTATATTCAAGGTTTGTTTCTCTTCATATGTTTTACTGGTTTACATTTGTCTCAGCAACCTGTTGAATGATTCTTCTGCTTTCAAAACAAAATGACAACAGGATGAATGCACACACTTGAAAATACAATACATGCAATGTTATGCATCATAGTGATGCAACCTCCTTTCAGTTTCATACTGCATGTCAATTGAAATCCTTACTGAAATGCACACCTTCTCAAGATTGCGCTTGACTGGCGTGTCAGGCACTCAATTACAGCTGTATTATCAAGACAATGTGTTCGTTTTGTAAAATATAGTTCCGGTCTGGTGTGGCACCCCAGCTAACGCACAACGTTGCCACAACGTTTCGTGTTAGCAGGGACTGTCTGCAGCGTGCTGGTGTGTCCCGGACTTTAGAGTAGAGAGACAGTTCAACTGCAAGTATGAGCGGCAGAAACGGATATTGCCTTCCCTTTAAGTAGAGGGTCAAGGACAGCCTCCCTGGCTTACGGCCATACTAGCCTGAATACGCCCGATCTCGTCCGATCTCGGAAGCTAAGCAGGCTCGGGCCTGGTTAGTACTTGGATGGGAGACCGCCTGGGAATACCAGGTGCTGTAAGCTTTTTCATCTTTTACACACCAGAGGGCGACAAATCACGAGTTTTAACTTTGGATACACGCAATTTCATCATTATTTCAGATTTGACTTCCCCAAATACACAGGCATACAATAGATCTTGTTCTCCAACGTAAACGGTCCCTAGAAACTAGGGTACATTCGTAAATAAATTCAGCATCATGGCTAGAAGTGACTAAATGTTGCCTAATCTATCTCATCGAGAAATGACACAATTACAGCAACACAAAAAGGAACTCCACCGGACAAAGTTCAGTGCTCACAAGGAGCCTCATTCAACACACACGGTTCCATTCCCATTCATGCAAAGCACGAAAGTGTAAAACTTGGGAACATACTTGAGAGCAAAGATCACATTCAATCTCATTCAAGGCACGGATGTGAATGCAACGGGATGAAATAACTGAAATGATGCCTGCCCTCGAACTGTGATGATGGACTACCCGACTCGCCAATAATATTGGCTTCTGGTGTATTGAAATACAGGAGCTGCTGGATGTGTGTGTTTTCTTACCCCCTCACCATAGTTTGTCAAATGTTTAAACAACTGAACTTATATTCAAGGTTTGTTTCTCTTCATATGTTTTACTGGTTTACATTTGTCTCAGCAACCTGTTGAATGATTCTTCTGCTTTCAAAACAAAATGACAACAGGATGAATGCACACACTTGAAAATACAATACATGCAATGTTATGCATCATAGTGATGCAACCTCCTTTCAGTTTCATACTGCATGTCAATTGAAATCCTTACTGAAATGCACACCTTCTCAAGATTGCGCTTGACTGGCGTGTCAGGCACTCAATTACAGCTGTTTTATCAAGACAATGTGTTCGTTTTGTAATATATAGTTCCGGTCTGGTGTGGCACCCCAGCTAACGCACAACGTTGCCACAACGTTTCGTGTTAGCAGGGACTGTCTGCGGCGCGCTGGTGTGTCCCGGACTTTAGAGTAGAGAGACAGTTCAACTGCAAGTATGAGCGGCAGAAACGGATATTGCCTTCCCTTTAAGTAGAGCGTCAGGGATAGCCTCCCTGGCTTACGGCCATACTAGCCTGAATACGCCCGATCTCGTCCGATCTCGGAAGCTAAGCAGGCTCGGGCCTGGTCAGTACTTGGATGGGAGACCGCCTGGGAATACCAGGTGCTGTAAGCTTTTGCATCTTTTACACACCAGAGGGCGACAAATCACGAGTTTTAACTTTGGATACACGCAATTTCATCATTATTTCAGATTTGACTTCCCCAAATACACAGGCATACAATAGATCTTGTTCTCCAACGTAAACGGTCCCTAGTAACTAGGGTACATTCGTAAATAAATTGAGCATCATGGCTAGAAGTGACTAAATGTTGCCTAATCTATCTCATCGAGAAATGACACAATTACAGCAACACAAAAAGGAACTCCACCGGACAAAGTTCAGTGCTCACAAGGAGCCTCATTCAACACAAACGGTTCCATTCCCATTCATGCAAAGCACGAAAGTGTAAAACTTGGGAACATACTTGAGAGCAAAGATCACATTCAATCTCATTCAAGGCACGGATGTGAATGCAACGGGATGAAATTACTGAAATGATGCCTGCCCTCGAACTGTGATGATGGACTACCCGACTCGCCAATAATATTGGGTTCTGGTGTATTGAAATACAGGAGCTGCTGGATTTGTATGTTTTCTTACCCCCTCACCATACTTTCTCAAATGTTTAAACAACTGAACTTATATTCAAGGTTTGTTTCTCTTCATATGTTTTACTGGTTTACATTTGTCTCAGCAACCTGTTGAATGATTCTTCTGCTTTCAAAACAAAATGACAACAGGATGAATGCACACACTTGAAAATACAATACATGCAATGTTATGCATCATAGTGATGCAACCTCCTTTCAGTTTCATACTGCTTGTCAATTGAAATCCTTACTGAAATGCACACCTTCTCAAGATTGCGCTTGACTGGCGTGTCAGGCACTAAATTACAGCTGTTTTATCAAGACAATGTGTTCGTTTTGTAATATATAGTTCCGGTCTGGTGTGGCACCCCAGCTAACGCACAACGTTGCCACAATGTTGCCACAACGTGGCATGTTAGCAGGGACTGTCTGCGGCGCACTGGTGTGTCCCGGGCTTTAGAGTAGAGAGACAGTTCAACTGTAAGTATGAACGGCAGAAACGGATATTGCCTTCCCTTTAAGTAGAGCGTCAGGGACAGCCTCCCTGGCTTACGGACATACTAGCCTGAATACGCCCGATCTCGTCCGATCTCGGAAGCTAAGCAGGCTCGGGCCTGGTCAGTACTTGGATGGGAGACCGCCTGGGAATACCAGGTGCTGTAAGCTTTTGCATCTTTTACACGCCAGAGGGCGACAAATCACGAGTTTTAACTTTGGATACACGCAATTTCATCATTATTTCAGATTTGACTTCCCCAAATACAC
The DNA here is from genome assembly GCF_036373705.1 of Amia ocellicauda. Lineage (NCBI taxonomy): Eukaryota > Metazoa > Chordata > Actinopteri > Amiiformes > Amiidae > Amia > Amia ocellicauda. Next base: position 167,111 of record NW_027103000.1, on the reverse strand, counting down.
AGGCATACAATAGATCTTGTTCTCCAACGTAAACGGTCCCTAGTAACTAGGGTACATTCGTAAATAAATTGAGCATCATGGCTAGAAGTGACTAAATGTTGCCTAATCTTTCTCATCGAGAAATGACACAATTACAGCAACACAAAAAGGAACTCCACCGGACAAAGTTCAGTGCTCACAAGGAGCCTCATTCAACACACACGGTTCCATTCCCATTCATGCAAAGCACGAAAGTGTAAAACTTGGGAACATACTTGAGAGCAAAGATCACATTCAATCTCATTCAAGGCACGGATGTGAATGCAACGGGATGAAATTACTGAAATGATGCCTGCCCTCGAACTGTGATGATGGACTACCCGACTCGCCAATAATATTGGGTTCTGGTGTATTGAAATACAGGAGCTGCTGGATTTGTGTGTTTTCTTAACCCCTCACCATAGTTTGTCAAATGTTTAAACAACTGAACTTATATTCAAGGTTTGTTTCTCTTCATATGTTTTACTGGTTTACATTTGTCTCAGCAACCTGTTGAATGATTCTTCTGCTTTCAAAACAAAATGACAACAGGATGAATGCACACACTTGAAAATACAATACATGCAATGTTATGCATCATAGTGATGCAACCTCCTTTCAGTTTCATACTGCATGTCAATTGAAATCCTTACTGAAATGCACACCTTCTCAAGATTGCGCTTGACTGGCGTGTCAGGCACACAATTACAGCTGTATTATCAAGACAATGTGTTCGTTTTGTAAAATATAGTTCCGGTCTGGTGTGGCACCCCAGCTAACGCACAACGTTGCCACAACGTGGCATGTTAGCAGGGACTGTCTGCGGTGCGCTGGTGTGTCCCGGGCTTTAGAGTAGAGAGACAGTTCAACTGTAAGTATGAACGGCAGAAACGGATATTGCCTTCCCTTTAAGTAGAGCGTCAGGGACAGCCTCCCTGGCTTACGGCCATACTAGCCTGAATACGCCCGATCTCATCAGATCTCGGAAGCCAAGCGGGCTCGGGCCTGGTCAGTACTTGGATGGGAGACCGCCTGGGAATACCAGGTGCTGTAAGCTTTTGCATCTTTTACACACCAGAGGGCGACAAATCACGAGTTTTAACTTTGGATACACGCAATTTCATCATTATTTCAGATTTGACTTCCCCAAATACACAGGCATACAATAGATCTTGTTCTCCAACGTAAACGGTCCCTAGTAACTAGGGTACATTCGTAAATAAATTGAGCATCATGGCTAGAAGTGACTAAATGTTGCCTAATCTTTCTCATCAAGAAATGACACAATTACAGCAACACAAAAAGGAACTCCACCGGACAAAGTTCAGTGCTCACAAGGAGCCTCATTCAACACACACGGTTCCATTCCCATTCATGCAAAGCACGAAAGTGTAAAACTTGGGAACGTACTTGAGAGCAAAGATCACATTCAATCTCATTCAAGGCACGGATGTGAATGCAACGGGATGAAATTACTGAAATGATGCCTGCCCTCGAACTGTGATGATGGACTACCCGACTCGCCAATAATATTGGGTTCTGGTGTATTGAAATACAGGAGCTGCTGGATTTGTGTGTTTTCTTACCCCCTCACCATAGTTTGTCAAATGTTTAAACAACTGAACTTATATTCAAGGTTTGTTTCTCTTCATATGTTTTACTGGTTTACATTAGTCTCAGCAACCTGTTGAATGATTCATCTGCTTTCAAAACAAAATGACAACAGGATGAATGCACACACTTGAAAATACACTACATGCAATGTTATGCATCATAGTGATGCAACCTCCTTTCAGTTTCATACTGCATGTCAATTGAAATCCTTACTGAAATGCACACCTTCTCAAGATTGCGCTTGACTGGCGTGACAGGCACTCAATTACAGCTGTTTTATCAAGACAATGTGTTCGTTTTGTAAAATATAGTTCCGGTCTGGTGTGGCACCCCAGCTAACGCACAACGTTGCCACAACGTGGCGTGTTAGCAGGGACAGTCTGCGGCGCGCTGGTGTGTCCCGGGCTTTAGAGTAGAGAGACAGTTCAACTGTAAGTATGAACGGCAGAAACGGATATTGCCTTCCCTTTAAGTAGAGCGTCAGGAACAGCCTCCCTGGCTTATGGCCATTCTAGCCTGAATACGCCCGATCTCGTCCGATCTCGGAAGCCAAGCAGGCTCGGGCCTGGTCAGCACTTGGATGGGAGACCGCCTGGGAATACCAGGTGCTGTAAGCTTTTGCACCTTTTACACACCAGAGGGCGACAAATCACGAGTTTTAACTTTGGATACACACAATTTCATCATTATTTCAGATTTGACTTCCCCAAATACACAGGCATACAATAGATCTTGTTCTCCAACGTAAACGGTCCCTAGTAACTAGGGTACATTCGTAACTAAATTGAGCATCATGGCTAGAAGTGACTAAATGTTGCCTAATCTTTCTCATCAAGAAATGACACAATTACAGCAACACAAAAAGGAACTCCACCGGACAAAGTTCAGTGCTCACAAGGAGCCTCATTCAACACACACGGTTCCATTCCCATTCATGCAAAGCAAGAAAGTGTAAAACTTGGGAACATACTTGAGAGCAAAGATCACATTCAATCTCATTCAAGGCACGGATGTGAATGCAACGGGATGAAATTACTGAAATGATGCCTGCCATCGAACTGTGATGATGGACTACCCGACTCGCCAATCATGTTGGGTTCTGGTGTATTGAAATACAGGAGCTGCTGGATTTGTATGTTTTCTTACCCCCTCACCATAGTTTGTCAAATGTTTAAACAACTGAACTTATATTCAAGGTTTGTTTCTCTTCATATGTTTTACTGGTTTACATTTGTCTCAGCAACCTGTTGAATGATTCTTCTGCTTTCAAAACAAAATGACAACAGGATGAATGCACACACTTGAAAATACAATACATGCAATGTTATGCATCATAGTGATGCAACCTCCTTTCAGTTTCATACTGCATGTCAATTGAAATCCTTACTGAAATGCACACCTTGTCAAGATTGCGCTTGACTCGCGTGTCAGGCACTCAATTACAGCTGTTTTATCAAGACAATGTGTTCGTTTTGTAATATATAGTTCCGGTCTGGTGTGGCACCCCAGCTAACGCACAACGTTGCCACAATGTTGCCACAACGTGGCGTGTTAGCAGGGACTGTCTGCGGCGCGCTGGTGTGTCCCGGGCTTTAGAGTAGAGAGACAGTTCAACTGTAAGTATGAACGGCAGAAACGGATATTGCCTTCCCTTTAAGTAGAGCGTCAGGGAGAGCCTCCCTGGCTTACGGCCATACTAGCCTGAATACGCCCGATCTCGTCCGATCTCGGAAGCTAAGCAGGCTCGGGCCTGGTCAGTACTTGGATGGGAGACCGCCTGGGAATACCAGGTGCTGTAAGCTTTTGCATCTTTTACACACCAGAGGGCGACAAATCACGAGTTTTAACTTTGGATACACGCAATTTCATCATTATTTCAGATTTGACTTCCCCAAATACACAGGCATACAATAGATCTTGTTCTCCAACGTAAACGGTCCCTAGTAACTAGGGTACATTCGTAAATAAATTGAGCATCATGGCTAGAAGTGACTAAATGTTGCCTAATCTTTCTCATCGAGAAATGACACAATTACAGCAACACAAAAAGGAACTCCACCGGACAAAGTTCAGTGCTCACAAGGAGCCTCATTCAACACACACGGTTCCATTCCCATTCATGCAAAGCACGAAAGTGTAAAACTTGGGAACATACTTGAGAGCAAAGATCACATTCAATCTCATTCAAGGCACGGATGTGAATGCAACGGGATGAAATTACTGAAATGATGCCTGCCCTCGAACTGTGATGATGGACTACCCGACTCGCCAATAATATTGGGTTCTGGTGTATTGAAATACAGGAGCTGCTGGATTTGTGTGTTTTCTTACCCCCTCACCATAGTTTGTCAAATGTTTAAACAACTGAACTTATATTCAAGGTTTGTTTCTCTTCATATGTTTTACTGGTTTACATTTGTCTCAGCAACCTGTTGAATGATTCTTCTGCTTTCAAAACAAAATGACAACAGGATGAATGCAAACACTTGAAAATACAATACATGCAATGTTATGCATCATAGTGATGCAACCTCCTTTCAGTTTCATACTGCATGTCAATTGAAATCCTTACTGAAATGCACACCTTCTCAAGATTGCGCTTGACTGGCGTGTCAGGCACTCAATTACAGCTGTTTTATCAAGACAATGTGTTCGTTTTGTAATATATAGTTCCGGTCTGGTGTGGCACCCCAGCTAACGCACAACTTTGCCACAATGTTGCCACAACGTGGCGTGTTAGCAGGGACTGTCTGCGGCGCGCTGGTGTGTCCCGGGCTTTAGAGTAGAGAGACAGTTCAACTGTAAGTATGAACGGCAGAAACGGATATTGCCTTCCCTTTAAGTAGAGCGTCAGGGACAGCCTCCCTGGCTTACGGCCATACTAGCCTGAATACGCCCAATCTCGTCCGATCTCGGAAGCTAAGCAGGCTCGGGCCTGGTCAGTATTTGGATGGGAGACCGCCTGGGAATACCAGGTGCTGTAAGCTTTTGCATCTTTTACACACCAAAGGGCGACAAATCACAAGTTTTAACTTTGGATACACGCAATTTCATCATTATTTCAGATTTGACTTCCCCAAATACACAGGCATACAATAGATCTTGTTCTCCAACGTAAACGGTCCCTAGTAACTAGTGTACATTTGTAAATAAATTGAGCATCATGGCTAGAAGTGACTAAATGTTGCCTAATCTTTCTCATCGAGAAATGACACAATTACAGCAACACAAAAAGGAACTCCACCGGACAAAGTTCAGTGCTCACAAGGAGCCTCATTCAACACACACGGTTCCATTCCCATTCATGCAAAGCACGAAAGTGTAAAACTTGGGAACATACTTGAGAGCAAAGATCACATTGAATCTCATTCAAGGCACGGATGTGAATGCAACGGGATGAAATTACTGAAATGATGCCTGCCCTCGAACTGTGATGATGGACTACCCGACTCGCCAATAATATTGGCTTCTGGTGTATTGAAATACAGGAGCTGCTGGATTTGTGTGTTTTCTTACCCCCTCACCATAGTTTGTCAAATGTTTAAACAACTGAACTTATATTCAAGGTTTGTTTCTCTTCATATGTTTTACTGGTTTACATTTGTCTCAGCAACCTGTTGAATGATTCTTCTGCTTTCAAAACAAAATGACAACAGGATGAATGCACACACTTGAAAATACAATACATGCAATGTTATGCATCATAGTGATGCAACCTCCTATCAGTTTCATACTGCATGTCAATTGAAATCCTTACTGAAATGCACACCTTCTCAAGATTGCGCTTGACTGGCATGTCAGGCACTCAATTACAGCTGTTTTATCAAGACAATGTGTTCGTTTTGTAATATATAGTTCCGGTCTGGTGTGGCACCCCAGCTAACGCACAACGTTGCCACAATGTTGCCACAACGTTTCGTGTTAGCAGGGACTGTCTGCGGCGCGCTGGTGTGTCCCGGGCTTTAGAGTAGAGAGACAGTTCAACTGTAAGTATGAACGGCAGAAACGGATATTGCCTTCCCTTTAAGTAGAGCGTCAGGGACAGCCTCCCTGGCTTACGGCCATACTAGCCTGAATACGCCCGATCTCGTCCGATCTCGGAAGCTAAGCAGGCTCGGGCCTGGTCAGTACTTGGATGGGAGACTGCCTGGGAATACCAGGTGCTGTAAGCTTTTGCATCTTTTACACACCAGAGGGCGACAAATCACGAGTTTTAACTTTGGATACACGCAATTTCATCATTATTTCAGATTTGACTTCCCCAAATACACAGGCATACAATAGATCTTGTTCTCCAACGTAAACGGTCCCTAGTAACTAGGGTACATTCGTAAATAAATTGAGCATCATGGCTAGAAGTGACTAAATGTTGCCTAATCTTTCTCATCGAGAAATGACACAATTACAGCAACACAAAAAGGAACTCCACCGGACAAAGTTCAGTGCTCACAAGGAGCCTCATTCAACACACACGGTTCCATTCCCATTCATGCAAAGCACGAAAGTGTAAAACTTGGGAACATACTTGAGAGCAAAGATCACATTCAATCTCATTCAAGGCACGGATGTGAATGCAACGGGATGAAATTACTGAAATGATGCCTGCCCTCGAACTGTGATGATGGACTACCCGACTCGCCAATAATATTGGGTTCTGGTGTATTGAAATACAGGAGCTGCTGGATTTGTGTGTTTTCTTACCCCCTCACCATAGTTTGTCAAATGTTTAAACAACTGAACTTATATTCAAGGTTTGTTTCTCTTCATATGTTTTACTGGTTTACATTTGTCTCAGCAACCTGTTGAATGATTCTTCTGCTTTCAAAACAAAATGACAACAGGATGAATGCACACACTTGAAAATACAAAACATGCAATGTTATGCATCATAGTGATGCAACCTCCTTTCAGTTTCATACTGCATGTCAATTGAAATCCTTACTGAAATGCACACCTTCTCAAGATTGCGCTTGACTGGCGTGTCAGGCACTCAATTACAGCTGTTTTATCAAGACAAATGTGTTCGTTTTGTAAAATATAGTTCCGGTCTGGTGTGGCACCCCAGCTAACGCACAACGTTGCCACAACGTGGCATATTAGCAGGGACTGTCTGCGGCGCGCTGGTGTGTCCCGGGCTTTAGAGTAGAGAGACAGTTCAACTGTAAGTATGAACGGCAGAAACGGATATTGCCTTCCCTTTAAGTAGAGCGTCAGGGACAGCCTCCCTGGCTTACGGCCGTACTAGCCTGAATACGCCCGATCTCGTCCGATCTCGGAAGCTAAGCAGGCTCGGGCCTGGTCAGTACTTGGATGGGAGACCGCCTGGGAATACCAGGTGCTGTAAGCTTTTGCATCTTTTACACACCAAAGGGCGACAAATCACGAGTTTTAACTTTGGATACACGCAATTTCATCATTATTTCAGATTTGACTTCCCCAAATACACAGGCATACAATAGATCTTGTTCTCCAACGTAAACGGTCCCTAGTAACTAGGGTACATTCGTAAATAAATTGAGCATCATGGCTAGAAGTGACTAAATGTTGCCTAATCTTTCTCATCAAGAAATGACACAATTACAGCAACACAAAAAGGAACTCCACCGGACAAAGTTCAGTGCTCACAAGGAGCCTCATTCAACACACACGGTTCCATTCCCATTCATGCAAAGCACGAAAGTGTAAAACTTGGGAACATACTTGAGAGCAAAGATCACATTCAATCTCATTCAAGGCACGGATGTGAATGCAACGGGATGAAATTACTGAAATGATGCCTGCCCTCGAACTGTGATGATGGACTACCCGACTCGCCAATAATATTGGGTTCTGGTGTATTGAAATACAGGAGCTGCTGGATTTGTGTGTTTTCTTACCGCCTCACCATAGTTTGTCAAATGTTTAAACAACTGAACTTATATTCAAGGTTTGTTTCTCTTCATATGTTTTACTGGTTTACATTTGTCTCAGCAACCTGTTGAATGATTCATCTGCTTTCAAAACAAAATGACAACAGGATGAATGCACACACTTGAAAATACACTACATGCAATGTTATGCATCATAGTGATGCAACCTCCTTTCAGTTTCATACTGCATGTCAATTGAAATCCTTACTGAAATGCACACCTTCTCAAGATTGCGCTTGACTGGCGTGTCAGGCACTCAATTACAGCTGTTTTATCAAGACAATGTGTTCGTTTTGTAATATATAGTTCCGGTCTGGTGTGGCACCCCAGCTAACGCACAACGTTGCCACAATGTTGCCACAACGTGGCGTGTTAGCAGGGACTGTCTGCGGCGCGCTGGTGTGTCCCGGGCTTTAGAGTAGAGAGACAGTTCAACTGTAAGTATGAACGGCAGAAACGGATATTGCCTTCCCTTTAAGTAGAGCGTCAGGGACAGCCTCCCTGGCTTACGGCCATACTAGCCTGAATACGCCCGATCTCGTCCGATCTCGGAAGCTAAGCAGGCTCGGGCCTGGTCAGTACTTGGATGGGAGACCGCCTGGGAATACCAGGTGCTGTAAGCTTTTGCATCTTTTACACACCAGAGGGCGACAAATCACGAGTTTTAACTTTGGATACACGCAATTTCATCATTATTTCAGATTTGACTTCCCCAAATACACAGGCATACAATAGATCTTGTTCTCCAACGTAAACGGTCCCTAGTAACTAGGGTACATTCGTAAATAAATTGAGCATCATGGCTAGAAGTGACTAAATGTTGCCTAATCTTTCTCATCGAGAAATGACACAATTACAGCAACACAAAAAGGAACTCCACCGGACAAAGTTCAGTGCTCACAAGGAGCCTCATTCAACACACACGGTTCCATTCCCATTCATGCAAAGCACGAAAGTGTAAAACTTGGGAACATACTTGAGAGCAAAGATCACATTCAATCTCATTCAAGGCACGGATGTGAATGCAACGGGATGAAATTACTGAAATGATGCCTGCCCTCGAACTGTGATGATGGACTACCCGACTCGCCAATAATATTGGGTTCTGGTGTATTGAAATACAGGAGCTGCTGGATTTGTGTGTTTTCTTACCCCCTCACCATAGTTTGTCAAATGTTTAAACAACTGAACTTATATTCAAGGTTTGTTTCTCTTCATATGTTTTACTGGTTTACATTTGTCTCAGCAACCTGTTGAATGATTCTTCTGCTTTCAAAACAAAATGACAACAGGATGAATGCAAACACTTGAAAATACAATACATGCAATGTTATGCATCATAGTGATGCAACCTCCTTTCAGTTTCATACTGCATGTCAATTGAAATCCTTACTGAAATGCACACCTTCTCAAGATTGCGCTTGACTGGCGTGTCAGGCACTCAATTACAGCTGTTTTATCAAGACAATGTGTTCGTTTTGTAATATATAGTTCCGGTCTGGTGTGGCACCCCAGCTAACGCACAACGTTGCCACAATGTTGCCACAACGTGGCGTGTTAGCAGGGACTGTCTGCGGCGCGCTGGTGTGTCCCGGGCTTTAGAGTAGAGAGACAGTTCAACTGTAAGTATGAACGGCAGAAACGGATATTGCCTTCCCTTTAAGTAGAGCGTCAGGGACAGCCTCCCTGGCTTACGGCCATACTAGCCTGAATACGCCCAATCTCGTCCGATCTCGGAAGCTAAGCAGGCTCGGGCCTGGTCAGTACTTGGATGGGAGACCGCCTGGGAATACCAGGTGCTGTAAGCTTTTGCATCTTTTACACACCAAAGGGCGACAAATCACAAGTTTTAACTTTGGATACACGCAATTTCATCATTATTTCAGATTTGACTTCCCCAAATACACAGGCATACAATAGATCTTGTTCTCCAACGTAAACGGTCCCTAGTAACTAGTGTACATTTGTAAATAAATTGAGCATCATGGCTAGAAGTGACTAAATGTTGCCTAATCTTTCTCATCGAGAAATGACACAATTACAGCAACACAAAAAGGAACTCCACCGGACAAAGTTCAGTGCTCACAAGGAGCCTCATTCAACACACACGGTTCCATTCCCATTCATGCAAAGCACGAAAGTGTAAAACTTGGGAACATACTTGAGAGCAAAGATCACATTGAATCTCATTCAAGGCACGGATGTGAATGCAACGGGATGAAATTACTGAAATGATGCCTGCCCTCGAACTGTGATGATGGACTACCCGACTCGCCAATAATATTGGCTTCTGGTGTATTGAAATACAGGAGCTGCTGGATTTGTGTGTTTTCTTACCCCCTCACCATAGTTTGTCAAATGTTTAAACAACTGAACTTATATTCAAGGTTTGTTTCTCTTCATATGTTTTACTGGTTTACATTTGTCTCAGCAACCTGTTGAATGATTCTTCTGCTTTCAAAACAAAATGACAACAGGATGAATGCACACACTTGAAAATACAATACATGCAATGTTATGCATCATAGTGATGCAACCTCCTTTCAGTTTCATACTGCATGTCAATTGAAATCCTTACTGAAATGCACACCTTCTCAAGATTGCGCTTGACTGGCGTGTCAGGCACTCAATTACAGCTGTTTTATCAAGACAATGTGTTCGTTTTGTAATATATAGTTCCGGTCTGGTGTGGCACCCCAGCTAACGCACAACGTTGCCACAATGTTGCCACAACGTTTCGTGTTAGCAGGGACTGTCTGCGGCGCGCTGGTGTGTCCCGGGCTTTAGAGTAGAGAGACAGTTCAACTGTAAGTATGAACGGCAGAAACGGATATTGCCTTCCCTTTAAGTAGAGCGTCAGGGACAGCCTCCCTGGCTTACGGCCATACTAGCCTGAATACGCCCGATCTCGTCCGATCTCGGAAGCTAAGCAGGCTCGGGCCTTGTCAGTACTTGGATGGGAGACCGCCTGGGAATACCAGGTGCTGTAAGCTTTTGCATCTTTTACACACCAAAGGGCGACAAATCACAAGTTTTAACTTTGGATACACGCAATTTCATCATTATTTCAGATTTGACTTCCCCAAATACACAGGCATTCAATAGATCTTGTTCTCCAACGTAAACGGTCCCTAGTAACTATTGTACATTTGTAAATAAATTGAGCATCATGGCTAGAAGTGACTAAATGTTGCCTAATCTTTCTCATCGAGAAATGACACAATTACAGCAACACAAAAAGGAACTCCACCGGACAAAGTTCAGTGCTCACAAGGAGCCTCATTCAACACACACGGTTCCATTCCCATTCATGCAAAGCACGAAAGTGTAAAACTTGGGAACATACTTGAGAGCAAAGATCACATTGAATCTCATTCAAGGCATGGATGTGAATGCAACGGGATGAAATTACTGAAATGATGCCTGCCCTCGAACTGTGATGATGGACTACCCGACTCGCCAATAATATTGGGTTCTGGTGTATTGAAATACAGGAGCTGCTGGATTTGTGTGTTTTCTTACCCCCTCACCATAGTTTGTCAAATGTTTAAACAACTGAACTTATATTCAAGGTTTGTTTCTCTTCATATGTTTTACTGGTTTACATTTGTCTCAGCAACCTGTTGAATGATTCTTCTGCTTTCAAAACAAAATGACAACAGGATGAATGCACACACTTGAAAATACAAAACATGCAATGTTATGCATCATAGTGATGCAACCTCCTTTCAGTTTCATACTGCATGTCAATTGAAATCCTTACTGAAATGCACACCTTCTCAAGATTGCGCTTGACTGGCGTGTCAGGCACTCAATTACAGTTGTTTTATCAAGACAAATGTGTTCGTTTTGTAAAATATAGTTCCGGTCTGGTGTGGCACCCCAGCTAACGCACAACGTTGCCACAACGTGGCATATTAGCAGGGACTGTCTGCGGCGCGCTGGTGTGTCCCGGGCTTTAGAGTAGAGAGACAGTTCAACTGTAAGTATGAACGGCAGAAACGGATATTGCCATCCCTTTAAGTAGAGCGTCAGGGACAGCCTCCCTGGCTTACGGCCATACTAGCCTGAATACGCCCGATCTCGTCCGATCTCGGAAGCTAAGCAGGCTCGGGCCTGGTCAGTACTTGGATGGGAGACCGCCTGGGAATACCAGGTGCTGTAAGCTTTTGCATCTTTTACACACCAGAGCGCGACAAATCACGAGTTTTAACTTTGGATACACGCAATTTCATCATTATTTCAGATTTGACTTCCCCAAATACACAGGCATACAATAGATCTTGTTCTCCAACGTAAACGGTCCCTAGTAACTAGGGTACATTCGTAAATAAATTGAGCATCATGGCTAGAAGTGACTAAATGTTGCCTAATCTTTCTCATCGAGAAATGACACAATTACAGCAACACAAAAAGGAACTCCACCGGACAAAGATCAGTGCTCACAAGGAGCCTCATTCAACACACACGGTTCCATTCCCATTCATGCAAAGCACGAAAGTGTAAAACTTGGGAACATACTTGAGAGCAAAGATCACATTCAATCTCATTCAAGGCACGGATGTGAATGCAACGGGGTGAAATTACTGAAATGATGCCTGCCCTCGAACTGTGATGATGGACTACCCGACTCGCCAATAATATTGGGTTCTGGTGTATTGAAATACAGGAGCTGCTGGATTTGTGTGTTTTCTTACCCCCTCACCATAGTTTGTCAAATGTTTAAACAACTGAACTTATATTCAAGGTTTGTTTCTCTTCATATGTTTTACTGGTTTACATTTGTCTCAGCAACCTGTTGAATGATTCTTCTGCTTTCAAAACAAAATGACAACAGGATGAATGCACACACTTGAAAATACAATACATGCAATGTTATGCATCATAGTGATGCAACCTCCTTTCAGTTTCATACTGCATGTCAATTGAAATCCTTACTGAAATGCACACCTTCTCAAGATTGCGCTTGACTGGCGTGTCAGGCACTCAATTACAGCTGTTTTATCAAGACAAATGTGTTCGTTTTGTAAAATATAGTTCCGGTCTGGTGTGGCACCCCAGCTAACGCACAACGTTGCCACAACGTGGCATATTAGCAGGGACTGTCTGCGGCGCGCTGGTGTGTCCCGGGCTTTAGAGTAGAGAGACAGTTCAACTGTAAGTATGAACGGCAGAAACGGATATTGCCATCCCTTTAAGTAGAGCGTCAGGGACAGCCTCCCTGGCTTACGGCCATACTAGCCTGAATACGCCCGATCTCGTCCGATCTCGGAAGCTAAGCAGGCTCGGGCCTGGTCAGTACTTGGATGGGAGACCGCCTGGGAATACCAGGTGCTGTAAGCTTTTGCATCTTTTACACACCAGAGCGCGACAAATCACGAGTTTTAACTTTGGATACACGCAATTTCATCATTATTTCAGATTTGACTTCCCCAAATACACAGGCATACAATAGATCTTGTTCTCCAACGTAAACGGTCCCTAGTAACTAGGGTACATTCGTAAATAAATTGAGCATCATGGCTAGAAGTGACTAAATGTTGCCTAATCTTTCTCATCGAGAAATGACACAATTACAGCAACACAAAAAGGAACTCCACCGGACAAAGATCAGTGCTCACAAGGAGCCTCATTCAACACACACGGTTCCATTCCCATTCATGCAAAGCACGAAAGTGTAAAACTTGGGAACATACTTGAGAGCAAAGATCACATTGAATCTCATTCAAGGCACGGATGTGAATGCAACAGGATGAAATTACTGAAATGATGCCTGCCCTCGAACTGTGATGATGGACTACCCGACTCGCCAATAATATTGGGTTCTGGTGTATTGAAATACAGGAGCTGCTGGATTTGTGTGTTTTCTTACCCCCTCACCATAGATTGTCAAATGTTTAAACAACTGAACTTATATTCAAGGTTTGTTTCTCTTCATATGTTTTACTGGTTTACATTTGTCTCAGCAACCTGTTGAATGATTCTTCTGCTTTCAAAACAAAATGACAACAGGATGAATGCACACACTTGAAAATACAATACATGCAATGTTATGCATCATAGTGATGCAACCTCCTTTCAGTTTCATACTGCATGTCAATTGAAATCCTTACTGAAATGCACACCTTCTCAAGATTGCGCTTGACTGGCGTGTCAGGCACTCAATTACAGCTGTTTTATCAAGACAAATGTGTTCGTTTTGTAAAATATAGTTCCGGTCTGGTGTGGCACCCCAGCTAACGCACAACGTTGCCACAACGTGGCATATTAGCAGGGACTGTCTGCGGCGCGCTGGTGTGTCCCGGGCTTTAGAGTAGAGAGACAGTTCAACTGTAAGTATGAACGGCAGAAACGGATATTGCCATCCCTTTAAGTAGAGCGTCAGGGACAGCCTCCCTGGCTTACGGCCATACTAGCCTGAATACGCCCGATCTCGTCCGATCTCGGAAGCTAAGCAGGCTCGGGCCTGGTCAGTACTTGGAATGGAGACCGCCTGGGAATACCAGGTGCTGTAAGCTTTTGCATCTTTTACACACCAGAGCGCGACAAATCACGAGTTTTAACTTTGGATACACGCAATTTCATCATTATTTCAGATTTGACTTCCCCAAATACACAGGCATACAATAGATCTTGTTCTCCAACGTAAACGGTCCCTAGTAACTAGGGTACATTCGTAAATAAATTGAGCATCATGGCTAGAAGTGACTAAATGTTGCCTAATCTTTCTCATCGAGAAATGACACAATTACAGCAACACAAAAAGGAACTCCACCGGACAAAGATCAGTGCTCACAAGGAGCCTCATTCAACACACACAGTTCCATTCCCATTCATGCAAAGCACGAAAGTGTAAAACTTGGGAACATACTTGAGAGCAAAGATCACATTCAATCTCATTCAAGGCACGGATGTGAATGCAACGGGATGAAATTACTGAAATGATGCCTGCCCTCGAACTGTGATGATGGACTACCCGACTCGCCAATAATATTGGGTTCTGGTGTATTGAAATACAGGAGCTGCTGGATTTGTGTGTTTTCTTACCCCCTCACCATAGTTTGTCAAATGTTTAAACAACTGAACTTATATTCAAGGTTTGTTTCTCTTCATATGTTTTACTGGTTTACATTTGTCTCAGCAACCTGTTGAATGATTCTTCTGCTTTCAAAACAAAATGACAACAGGATGAATGCACACACTTGAAAATACAATACATGCAATGTTATGCATCATAGTGATGCAACCTCCTTTCAGTTTCATACTGCATGTCAATTGAAATCCTTACTGAAATGCACACCTTCTCAAGATTGCGCTTGACTGGCGTGTCAGGCACTCAATTACAGCTGTTTTATCAAGACAAATGTGTTCGTTTTGTAAAATATAGTTCCGGTCTGGTGTGGCACCCCAGCTAACGCACAACGTTGCCACAACGTGGCATATTAGCAGGGACTGTCTGCGGCGCGCTGGTGTGTCCCGGGCTTTAGAGTAGAGAGACAGTTCAACTGTAAGTATGAACGGCAGAAACGGATATTGCCATCCCTTTAAGTAGAGCGTCAGGGACAGCCTCCCTGGCTTACGGCCATACTAGCCTGAATACGCCCGATCTCGTCCGATCTCGGAAGCTAAGCAGGCTCGGGCCTGGTCAGTACTTGGATGGGAGACCGCCTGGGAATACCAGGTGCTGTAAGCTTTTGCATCTTTTACACACCAAAGGGCGACAAATCACGAGTTTTAACTTTGGATACACGCAATTTCATCATTATTTCAGATTTGACTTCCCCAAATACACAGGCATACAATAGATCTTGTTCTCCAACGTAAACGGTCCTTAGTAACTAGGGTACATTCGTAAATAAATTGAGCATCATGGCTAGAAGTGACTAAATGTTGCCTAATCTTTCTCATCGAGAAATGACACAATTACAGCAACACAAAAAGGAACTCCACCGGACAAAGATCAGTGCTCACAAGGAGCCTCATTCAACACACACGGTTCCATTCCCATTCATGCAAAGCACGAAAGTGTAAAACTTGGGAACATACTTGAGAGCAAAGATCACATTCAATCTCATTCAAGGCACGGATGTGAATGCAACGGGATGAAATTACTGAAATGATGCCTGCCCTCGAACTGTGATGATGGACTACCCGACTCGCCAATATATTGGGTTCTGGTGTATTGAAATACAGGAGCTGCTGGATTTGTGTGTTTTCTTACCCCCTCACCATAGTTTGTCAAATGTTTAAACAACTGAACTTATATTCAAGGTTTGTTTCTCTTCATATGTTTTACTGGTTTACATTTGTCTCAGCAACCTGTTGAATGATTCTTCTGCTTTCAAAACAAAATGACAACAGGATGAATGCACACACTTGAAAATACAATACATGCAATGTTATGCATCATAGTGATGCAACCTCCTTTCAGTTTCATACTGCATGTCAATTGAAATCCTTACTGAAATGCACACCTTCTCAAGATTGCGCTTGACTGGCGTGTCAGGCACTCAATTACAGCTGTTTTATCAAGACAAATGTGTTCGTTTTGTAAAATATAGTTCCGGTCTGGTGTGGCACCCCAGCTAACGCACAACGTTGCCACAACGTGGCATATTAGCAGGGACTGTCTGCGGCGCGCTGGTGTGTCCCGGGCTTTAGAGTAGAGAGACAGTTCAACTGTAAGTATGAACGGCAGAAACGGATATTGCCATCCCTTTAAGTAGAGCGTCAGGGACAGCCTCCCTGGCTTACGGCCATACTAGCCTGAATACGCCCGATCTCGTCCGATCTCGGAAGCTAAGCAGGCTCGGGCCTGGTCAGTACTTGGATGGGAGACCGCCTGGGAATACCAGGTGCTGTAAGCTTTTGCATCTTTTACACACCAGAGCGCGACAAATCACGAGTTTTAACTTTGGATACACGCAATTTCATCATTATTTCAGATTTGACTTCCCCAAATACACAGGCATACAATAGATCTTGTTCTCCAACGTAAACGGTCCCTAGTAACTAGGGTACATTCGTAAATAAATTGAGCATCATGGCTAGAAGTGACTAAATGTTGCCTAATCTTTCTCATCGAGAAATGACACAATTACAGCAACACAAAAAGGAACTCCACCGGACAAAGATCAGTGCTCACAAGGAGCCTCATTCAACACACACGGTTCCATTCCCATTCATGCAAAGCACGAAAGTGTAAAACTTGGGAACATACTTGAGAGCAAAGATCACATTCAATCTCATTCAAGGCACGGATGTGAATGCAACGGGATGAAATTACTGAAATGATGCCTGCCCTCGAACTGTGATGATGGACTACCCGACTCGCCAATAATATTGGGTTCTGGTGTATTGAAATACAGGAGCTGCTGGATTTGTGTGTTTTCTTACCCCCTCACCATAGTTTGTCAAATGTTTAAACAACTGAACTTATATTCAAGGTTTGTTTCTCTTCATATGTTTTACTGGTTTACATTTGTCTCAGCAACCTGTTGAATGATTCTTCTGCTTTCAAAACAAAATGACAACAGGATGAATGCACACACTTGAAAATACAATACATGCAATGTTATGCATCATAGTGATGCAACCTCCTTTCAGTTTCATACTGCATGTCAATTGAAATCCTTACTGAAATGCACACCTTCTCAAGATTGCGCTTGACTGGCGTGTCAGGCACTCAATTACAGCTGTATTATCAAGACAATGTGTTCGTTTTGTAAAATATAGTTCCGGTCTGGTGTGGCACCCCAGCTAACGCACAACGTTGCCACAACGTTTCGTGTTAGCAGGGACTGGCTGCGGCGCGCTGGTGTGTCCCGGGCTTTAGAGTAGAGAGACAGTTCAACTGCAAGTATGAGCGGCAGAAACGGATATTGCCTTCCCTTTAAGTAGAGCGTCAGGGACAGCCTCCCTGGCTTACGGCCATACTAGCCTGAATACGCCCGATCTCGTCCGATCTCGGAAGCTAAGCAGGCTCGGGCCTGGTCAGTACTTGGATGGGAGACCGCCTGGGAATACCAGGTGCTGTAAGCCTTTGCATCTTTTACACACCAAAGGGCGACAAATCACAAGTTTTAACTTTGGATACACGCAATTTCATCATTATTTCAGATTTGACTTCCCCAAATACACAGGCATACAATAGATCTTGTTCTCCAACGTAAACGGTCCCTAGTAACTAGTGTACATTTGTAAATAAATTGAGCATCATGGCTAGAAGTGACTAAATGTTGCCTAATCTTTCTCATCGAGAAATGACACAATTATAGCAACACAAAAAGGAACTCCACCGGACAAAGTTCAGTGCTCACAAGGAGCCTCATTCAACACACACGGTTCCATTCCCATTCATGCAAAGCACGAAAGTGTAAAACTTGGGAACATACTTGAGAGCAAAGATCATATTCAATCTCATTCAAGGCACGGATGTGAATGCAACGGGATGAAATTACTGAAATGATGCCTGCCCTCGAACTGTGATGATGGACTACCCGACTCGCCAATAATATTGGGTTCTGGTGTATTGAAATACAGGAGCTGCTGGATTTGTGTGTTTTCTTACCCCCTCACCATAGTTTGTCAAATGTTTAAACAACTGAACTTATATTCAAGGTTTGTTTCTCTTCATATGTTTTACTGGTTTACATTTGTCTCAGCAACCTGTTGAATGATTCTTCTGCTTTCAAAACAAAATGACAAAAGGATGAATGCACACACTTGAAAATACAATACATGCAATGTTATGCATCATAGTGATGCAACCTCCTTTCAGTTTCATACTGCATGTCAATTGAAATCCTTACTGAAATGCACACCTTCTCAAGATTGCGCTTGACTGGCGTGTCAGGCACTCAATTACAGCTGTTTTATCAAGACAATGTGTTCGTTTTGTAATATATAGTTCCGGTCTGGTGTGGCACCCCAGCTAACGCACAACGTTGCCACAACGTGGCATATTAGCAGGGACTGTCTGCGGCGCGCTGGTGTGTCCCGGGCTTTAGAGTAGAGAGACAGTTCAACTGTAAGTATGAACGGCAGAAACGGATATTGCCATCCCTTTAAGTAGAGCGTCAGGGACACCCTCCCTGGCTTACGGCCATACTAGCCTGAATACGCCCGATCTCGTCCGATCTCGGAAGCTAAGCAGGCTCGGGCCTGGTCAGTACTTGGATGGGAGACCGCCTGGGAATACCAGGTGCTGTAAGCTTTTGCATCTTTTACACACCAGAGCGCGACAAATCACGAGTTTTAACTTTGGATACACGCAATTTCATCATTATTTCAGATTTGACTTCCCCAAATACACAGGCATACAATAGATCTTGTTCTCCAACGTAAACGGTCCCTAGTAACTAGGGTACATTCGTAAATAAATTGAGCATCATGGCTAGAAGTGACTAAATGTTGCCTAATCTTTCTCATCGAGAAATGACACAATTACAGCAACACAAAAAGGAACTCCACCGGACAAAGTTCAGTGCTCACAAGGAGCCTCATTCAACACACACGGTTCCATTCCCATTCATGCAAAGCACGAAAGTGTAAAACTTGGGAACATACTTGAGAGCAAAGATCACATTCAATCTCATTCAAGGCACGGATGTGAATGCAACGGGATGAAATTACTGAAATGATGCCTGCCCTCGAACTGTGATGATGGACTACCCGACTCGCCAATAATGTTGGGTTCTGGTGTATTGAAATACAGGAGCTGCTGGATTTGTATGTTTTCTTACCCCCTCACCATAGTTTGTCAAATGTTTAAACAACTGAACTTATATTCAAGGTTTGTTTCTCTTCATATGTTTTACTGGTTTACATTTGTCTCAGCAACCTGTTGAATGATTCTTCTGCTTTCAAAACAAAATGACAACAGGATGAATGCACACACTTGAAAATACAATACATGCAATGTTATGCATCATAGTGATGCAACCTCCTTTCAGTTTCATACTGCATGTCAAATGAAATCCTTACTGAAATGCACACCTTCTCAAGATTGCGCTTGACTGGCGTGTCAGGCACTCAATTACAGCTGTTTTATCAAGACAATGTGTTCGTTTTGTAATATATAGTTCCGGTCTGGTGTGGCACCCCAGCTAACGCACAACGTTGCCACAATGTTGCCACAACGTGGCGTGTTAGCAGGGACTGTCTGCGGCGCGCTGGTGTGTCCCGGGCTTTAGAGTAGAGAGACAGTTCAACTGTAAGTATGAACGGCAGAAACGGATATTGCCTTCCCTTTAAGTAGAGCGTCAGGGACAGCCTCCCTGGCTTACGGCCATACTAGCCTGAATACGCCCGATCTCGTCCGATCTCAGAAGCTAAGCAGGCTCGGGCCTGGTCAGTACTTGGATGGGAGACCGCCTGGGAATACCAGGTGCTGTAAGCTTTTGCATCTTTTACACACCAGAGGGCGACAAATCACGAGTTTTAACTTTGGATACACGCAATTTCATCATTATTTCAGATTTGACTTCCCCAAATACACAGGCATACAATAGATCTTGTTCTCCAACGTAAACGGTCCCTAGTAACTAGGGTACATTCGTAAATAAATTGAGCATCATGGCTAGAAGTGACTAAATGTTGCCTAATCTTTCTCATCGAGAAATGACACAATTACAGCAACACAAAAAGGAACTCCACCGGACAAAGTTCAGTGCTCACAAGGAGCCTCATTCAACACACACGGTTCCATTCCCATTCATGCAAAGCACGAAAGTGTAAAACTTGGGAACATACTTGAGAGCAAAGATCACATTCAATCTCATTCAAGGCACGGATGTGAATGCAACGGGATGAAATTACTGAAATGATGCCTGCCCTCGAACTGTGATGATGGACTACCCGACTCGCCAATAATATTGGGTTCTGGTGTATTGAAATACAGGAGCTGCTGGATTTGTGTGTTTTCTTACCCCCTCACCATAGTTTGTCAAATGTTTAAACAACTGAACTTATATTCAAGGTTTGTTTCTCTTCATATGTTTTACTGGTTTACATTTGTCTCAGCAACCTGTTGAATGATTCTTCTGCTTTCAAAACAAAATGACAACAGGATGAATGCAAACACTTTAAAATACAATACATGCAATGTTATGCATCATAGTGATGCAACCTCCTTTCAGTTTCATACTGCATGTCAATTGAAATCCTTACTGAAATGCACACCTTCTCAAGATTGCGCTTGACTGGCGTGTCAGGCACTCAATTACAGCTGTATTATCAAGACAATGTGTTCGTTTTGTAAAATAAAGTTCCGGTCTGGTGTGGCACCCCAGCTAACGCACAACGTTGCCACAATGTTGCCACAACGTGGCGTGTTAGCAGGGACTGTCTGCGGCGCGCTGGTGTGTCCCGGGCTTTAGAGTAGAGAGACAGTTCAACTGTAAGTATGAACGGCAGAAACGGATATTGCCTTCCCTTTAAGTAGAGCGTCAGGGTCAGCATTCCTGGCTTACGGCCATACTAGCCTGAATACGCCCGATCTCGTCCGATCTCGGAAGCTAAGCAGGCTCGGGCCTGGTCAGTACTTGCATGGGAGACCGCCTGGGAATACCAGGTGCTGTAAGCTTTTGCATCTTTTACACACCAGAGGGCGACAAATCACGAGTTTTAACTTTGGATACACGCAATTTCATCATTATTTCAGATTTGACTTCCCCAAATACACAGGCATACAATAGATCTTGTTCTCCAACGTAAACGGTCCCTAGTAACTAGGGTACATTCGTAAATAAATTGAGCATCATGGCTAGAAGTGACTAAATGTTGCCTAATCTTTCTCATCGAGAAATGACACAATTACAGCAACACAAAAAGGAACTCCACCGGACAAAGTTCAGTGCTCACAAGGAGCCTCATTCAACACACACGGTTCCATTCCCATTCATGCAAAGCACGAAAGTGTAAAACTTGGGAACATACTTGAGAGCAAAGATCACATTCAATCTCATTCAAGGCACGGATGTGAATGCAACGGGATGAAATTACTGAAATGATGCCTGCCCTCGAACTGTGATGATGGACTACCCGACTCGCCAATAATATTGGGTTCTGGTGTATTGAAATACAGGAGCTGCTGGATTTGTGTGTTTTCTTACCCCCTCACCATAGTTTGTCAAATGTTTAAACAACTGAACTTATATTCAAGGTTTGTTTCTCTTCATATGTTTTACTGGTTTACATTTGTCTCAGCAACCTGTTGAATGATTCTTCTGCTTTCAAAACAAAATGACAACAGGATGAATGCACACACTTGAAAATACAATACATGCAATGTTATGCATCATAGTGATGCAACCTCCTTTCAGTTTCATACTGCATGTCAATTGAAATCCTTACTGAAATGCACACCTTCTCAAGATTGCGCTTGACTGGCGTGTCAGGCACTCAATTACAGCTGTTTTATCAAGACAAATGTGTTCGTTTTGTAAAATATAGTTCCGGTCTGGTGTGGCACCCCAGCTAACGCACAACGTTGCCACAACGTGGCATATTAGCAGGGACTGTCTGCGGCGCGCTGGTGTGTCCCGGGCTTTAGAGTAGAGAGACAGTTCAACTGTAAGTATGAACGGCAGAAACGGATATTGCCATCCCTTTAAGTAGAGCGTCAGGGACAGCCTCCCTGGCTTACGGCCATACTAGCCTGAATACGCCCGATCTCGTCCGATCTCGGAAGCTAAGCAGGCTCGGGCCTGGTCAGTACTTGGATGGGAGACCGCCTGGGAATACCAGGTGCTGTAAGCTTTTGCATCTTTTACACACCAGAGCGCGACAAATCACGAGTTTTAACTTTGGATACACGCAATTTCATCATTATTTCAGATTTGACTTCCCCAAATACACAGGCATACAATAGATCTTGTTCTCCAACGTAAACGGTCCCTAGTAACTAGGGTACATTCGTAAATAAATTGAGCATCATGGCTAGAAGTGACTAAATGTTGCCTAATCTTTCTCATCGAGAAATGACACAATTACAGCAACACAAAAAGGAACTCCACCGGACAAAGATCAGTGCTCACAAGGAGCCTCATTCAACACACACGGTTCCATTCCCATTCATGCAAAGCACGAAAGTGTAAAACTTGGGAACATACTTGAGAGCAAAGATCACATTCAATCTCATTCAAGGCACGGATGTGAATGCAACGGGATGAAATTACTGAAATGATGCCTGCCCTCGAACTGTGATGATGGACTACCCGACTCGCCAATAATATTGGGTTCTGGTGTATTGAAATACAGGAGCTGCTGGATTTGTGTGTTTTCTTACCCCCTCACCATAGTTTGTCAAATGTTTAAACAACTGAACTTATATTCAAGGTTTGTTTCTCTTCATATGTTTTACTGGTTTACATTTGTCTCAGCAACCTGTTGAATGATTCTTCTGCTTTCAAAACAAAATGACAACAGGATGAATGCACACACTTGAAAATACAATACATGCAATGTTATGCATCATAGTGATGCAACCTCCTTTCAGTTTCATACTGCATGTCAATTGAAATCCTTACTGAAATGCACACCTTCTCAAGATTGCGCTTGACTGGCGTGTCAGGCACTCAATTACAGCTGTTTTATCAAGACAAATGTGTTCGTTTTGTAAAATATAGTTCCGGTCTGGTGTGGCACCCCAGCTAACGCACAACGTTGCCACAACGTGGCATATTAGCAGGGACTGTCTGCGGCGCGCTGGTGTGTCCCGGGCTTTAGAGTAGAGAGACAGTTCAACTGTAAGTATGAACGGCAGAAACGGATATTGCCATCCCTTTAAGTAGAGCGTCAGGGACAGCCTCCCTGGCTTACGGCCATACTAGCCTGAATACGCCCGATCTCGTCCGATCTCGGAAGCTAAGCAGGCTCGGGCCTGGTCAGTACTTGGATGGGAGACCGCCTGGGAATACCAGGTGCTGTAAGCTTTTGCATCTTTTACACACCAGAGCGCGACAAATCACGAGTTTTAACTTTGGATACACGCAATTTCATCATTATTTCAGATTTGACTTCCCCAAATACACAGGCATACAATAGATCTTGTTCTCCAACGTAAACGGTCCCTAGTAACTAGGGTACATTCGTAAATAAATTGAGCATCATGGCTAGAAGTGACTAAATGTTGCCTAATCTTTCTCATCGAGAAATGACACAATTACAGCAACACAAAAAGGAACTCCACCGGACAAAGATCAGTGCTCACAAGGAGCCTCATTCAACACACACGGTTCCATTCCCATTCATGCAAAGCACGAAAGTGTAAAACTTGGGAACATACTTGAGAGCAAAGATCACATTCAATCTCATTCAAGGCACGGATGTGAATGCAACGGGATGAAATTACTGAAATGATGCCTGCCCTCGAACTGTGATGATGGACTACCCGACTCGCCAATAATATTGGGTTCTGGTGTATTGAAATACAGGAGCTGCTGGATTTGTGTGTTTTCTTACCCCCTCACCATAGTTTGTCAAATGTTTAAACAACTGAACTTATATTCAAGGTTTGTTTCTCTTCATATGTTTTACTGGTTTACATTTGTCTCAGCAACCTGTTGAATGATTCTTCTGCTTTCAAAACAAAATGACAAAAGGATGAATGCACACACTTGAAAATACAATACATGCAATGTTATGCATCATAGTGATGCAACCTCCTTTCAGTTTCATACTGCATGTCAATTGAAATCCTTACTGAAATGCACACCTTCTCAAGATTGCGCTTGACTGGCGTGTCAGGCACTCAATTACAGCTGTTTTATCAAGACAATGTGTTCGTTTTGTAATATATAGTTCCGGTCTGGTGTGGCACCCCAGCTAACGCACAACGTTGCCACAATGTTGCCACAACGTGGCGTGTTAGCAGGGACTGTCTGCGGCGCGCTGGTGTGTCCCGGGCTTTAGAGTAGAGAGACAGTTCAACTGTAAGTATGAACGGCAGAAACGGATATTGCCTTCCCTTTAAGTAGAGCGTCAGGGACAGCCTCCCTGGCTTACGGCCATACTAGCCTGAATACGCCCGATCTCGTCCGATCTCGGAAGCTAAGGAGGCTTGGGCCT